>NC_142747.1:18407086-18674586 GCF_051943395.1 Hippocampus bargibanti
CGCCGCAATCATTTTCTCCTCACTGTCTCTCGCCGTGTAAGCATCGGCAACAATAATAATAATAATAATAATAATAATAAATTTCATTTATAAGCGCCTTTCAAAACTCTCAAGGTCACTTTACAGTCACAGGATAAAGTTTTTCTTTGGGTGAGCAGCGGCAGCCACACACGCCAGCGTTCACTCAACCCGGAATAACTCAAATACATAGAAAGCTAGGTAGCTAACTAATAGATAGCTAATAGATAAATTAAACTGCGAATTGGGCATTTTCAGAAAGTCCCGCCCCCAGTTCGTGACGTCACGCCAAGACGTCTTGCATTGTTTGTGAATCAAAACAATGGCTTCAGATTCGGAGAATATGCTTTCTTGTTACACATCCAGTTATGAATATTATTCAAATAGTTCTGAAGAGGAAAGCATACATGTTTGCAATTGATTAAAGAAGTCCTTCCGTGTCATTTTGAGGCATCTGGACTGCAATGTAGCGTCCCAGAAAAGAGGCAGAAAATGGTGACAAAACTCCCTGTGAGGAATTCATTAGGCCGTTTCCACAGGCTGATAAATTCCTTATATGGAGCTTGGCGGCCCTCTTCTGGCTCTTTTTGGTGTAACATGACGTTTTCAGACCAAACAAGCACAGCAAATGCATTGATGTGATGGAAGGACTGCTACAATGTGTCCTTTTTTTCGGTCAGGGGCGTTCCTTCAGTGACATCACGTACGGACTCGTCACCAACTGAAAAACAAGACTTCCGGAATATTCAGTGCGAGTCTTAAAACGTAAAATCTCGCTATATGCGGTGGAATCTTTGTAACATACGCTCAGTAGAAGTCATTTGAAGCCATTTTACAAATTATGGACACAATTTGTCCGGAGACGTCGGTTGTCTTTTAATACGATTGTGACCTAGTCGTACAATAACTCAAAAAAATATCTAATTTAGATAAAGGCGGTGTGAGTAAATATATGCGCTCTCCAGCCGAACACAAATCACTGAAGTGAGCCACTGCTATCAACTTTGCTGATTGTTTGGCGCCAAAAGTGTTGCAAACTAGGCCACGGAGTTGTGTTAGTCCCCCCTAGAGAATAACTGATAGTGTTTTGTCTCATGCAACATCCTCCTCCCCTCATATTTCCACACGTTGAATTGATCTCAAATAACTTTTTTTCTCTTTCTTTGGCATTTATAAGCGGTACAAGATTCCACCAAGCAAAGATTCCACCGCATATAGCTATATTTTACGTTTTAAGACTCGCGCTGAATATTCCGGAAGTCTTGTTTTTGAGTTGGTGACGAGTCCGTACGTTACGTCACTGAAGGAACGCCCCTGACCGAAAAAAGGACACATTGTAGCAGTCCTTCCATCACGTCAATGCATTTTACTGTAGTTTGGTCTGAAAACGTCATGTAGGACCACACAGAGGCAGAAGAGGGCGACAAAGCTCTATATAAGGAATTAATTAGCCTGTGGAAACGGGCTGATTAATTCCTTACACAGCTTTGTCGCCATGTTCTGCCTTTTTTGGGTGTGATATTTCCCACCCCTGATGCCTCAAAATGACACGGAATAAATTCTTTAATCGATTGCAAACATGTATGCTTTCTTCTTCAGAACTATTTGACTCATTTATGCTTTCCTCTTCAGAACTATTTGAATCATATTCATAACTGGACGAGTAACAAGAAATCATATTCTCCGAATCTGAAGCCATTGTTTTGATTCTCGAGCAAGGCAAGACGTCTTGCCGTGACACCACGGACATGGGGGGCGGGACCTTCTGAAACTGGCCACTTCCGGTTTCAAATTGAAGTACTTTTTAGACACTTTAAGTCATTTTTATTGGTGTTTTGCATTTGACTAAAAATATCATACTGCGTGTTTGGGGTATTTTAGATGCGATAAAATGTTTTTCTGATGTTAGTTAGGAAACAAAAAAGTGACGTTGGTTGTCCTTTAAGGCTTGCAATGCATCTTATTTAAGCTTCTCCACTCTCTGTAGAAACAAATGTATTCCATTTCTAGTCAAAGTATTTTTTTTTGCTTTAACCTCACCTTAAAAGATGTACACTAATGCATCATAGTTATGTTGACAGGAATAATGCATATTTTACTGCTTCTGGAATAAGAAAAGCTGTACTTTTTGTTCTATTGAGTCCAATTAAAAACGCACCGCTCTTGAGAGCTTCGCGGCTTGTTGAAACTTAGTTTTTATCCAATCAAGAAAGTCAAACTCGGGCTATAAAAAAGTTTTTTTCTCAAAACAAAAGTGAAATAGTGAGAAAATGGATAGAAAACACAGTGAAATTTGGACTCGTTTTGACATTATTGATAGTTCAAAGGCACAGTGTAGACTGCTAGATTAAATTATCCCGTCAATTAGGCTCCACAAATAACCCTCACAAGCCATCTGTACAATTTGAAGAGAACATACAAGCAAGGGAACCAACTACGAATGAAGTTTCTAGTGTGTCTGCCTGCATTTGTTGCTATTGCAATATCACAACTTCTAAGTTGTACAACCCATAGATCCTTGAGACACTTTATGCAAAAAAAGCTATCCATTCCATCAAACCATCAACAACCATCACAAAGGTAAATAAAACGACTTGATTATACAGTACAGTTTATTTCTTTAATTACAATACCATAGCACATTTATTATACATAGAAATAAGGTATATTGTGTGTAGTTTTAAGGCTTATTTAGTCAAAAATTATGTTTTATGGGGACCTGGGAACGGATTATTCTCATTTTAATAGTTTCCTCTGGGAAATTAATGTTTGGAATACACACTTTTTGCCTTACACACACTTTCTGGGAACCAATTAAGTTTGTAAGCCAATGTATCACTGTAATAACTTCTATTCTGTCTATTCTCTATCACTCTCTCAAGCTGTGTCTTTAACTCAGGCACTGATGGAAAAAACTCCCCAAAACGGCACTACTCCCCCCGCGCCAGATTAAGTTAACCACCACACCTTGATGCCCCACATAGGCAGCCAATCAGCACCTCCTTCTTCCTTATATAGGTGTGAGCTGTGCATGACAATTTCACACATGGCGCTTTCTCGCCATCGTGTCGATGCAATATTCTCAGAGGCAATCCACGAGAAAAGGCAATTGATTAATACACATCTACACAGGGAAAGCGTGAAGATCATCAGAGCTACTTGGCTGCAATCTTCCAGAGTGTGACTGCATTCTAACTGCGCGTCAAACTCCCACGCGCGCACATCAAACACGGGTCGTCGTGCATGCGTAACGACACGTGATTCGGTGAGGGCCTCGGCGGAATTGCGACGCCTCCATTTAATCGTCATGCTTTTCTCCCTGTCTTAAGAAAGTGCTTATTTGAAGCTCATTGATCTGCGTGTGAACTCCCAGACAACCGTTTAATAGATAAAAGTGCTAATATACTACCTAAAAACTACAAAACTATGTTTAAAAAAAAGGGGTTTTGTCATTGTCACTTTAATTCCAGGACCCATAGAATATTGAGTTTTAGCACTAAATAAACATTCAATGCAGTGTAAGAAATCTTAGACTGTCTTCTTGTCAGAAATTTTCGAACTGTGGACAAGACTCGAACCCAGAAAGACTGTCTTTTACTGCCGGCAGGTGACTGAGCCATTCATGACAGACTCTGCCAAGCTATTTATTGAGAGTATATGCAAAATAGTTACATTAGTAAAACATACTTTTCTTGATTAGAATACCACGCCCCTGGAATGTTCTGAGCGCGAACAGCTGTAAGCAATAAAACGTGTTTTCCATGAACTGATAAATTTGTAACCTGGCTAATGAGCTAATGATTTTTAAGTCGGGAATCGGTGATAAGGAGTTTCCCAAGTCCTAAATTCTATCCAAGGCCAGATCTCCGAGATCAGTGGTCTCAAACTATGTTTACCCGGGGGCCGCTGGAGGCAGAGTCTGGGTGAGGCTGGGCCGCAACAGGATTTCCATAAGAATCACAGATAAAACATTCCAATGTTCTGGAAATCTTTATTATTAACACACAAAAAATGAATTAAATGAATAAATGGAAAAATGAATAAAAAATAAATTAACCAGTAATAAATAAATAAAATAATCATAAGGCAGATACAGATGACAGACAAAAAACACAGGAAAACTAATTATTTTAATAAAGTTTCAAATGTCTGTATTCACAGTTCTTTAACCTTTAACTTTCTTAATATAAAGAAAATATTGAACATGAACTGTCCTAAACATGCCTTCTCTTGCCTACTTGTTCAGCTCCACACACAAGTTTCATTCATTTCAATCATGCGGGCCGCACTAACATTAATCTTTCATATCAAGGCGGGCCACAAAATATTCTTTCGGGGACCACATTTGGCCCCCGGGCCGCGAGTTTGAGACCAATGTCCTAGATGTATGTATGTATGACACCCACAAAAAAAACTAAGCCTGTGACTGTAAAGTGACCTTGAGTGTTTTGAAAGCCGCTTATAAATGAAATGTATGATTATTTTTGTTATTATGATAAATGAATGAAATCCCCTTTAGAAAAAAATAATAGAAATCATACTTGGCAAACAGATTTGCCATCACCCCAACGGTGATGGGAGACGTTTTGCCTCCAAACTGTTTAAGTCTAGCAAAACAACAATAGCCGTTATTTTTCTCAGAGTATATTAAAGCGCGACTGTTTGCAGCCACTACCCCCAACGCTATATTATCAAGCCCTCAGTAAAAACAAAACAAATAAAACATATTTGATCGCAGGCCGCTGAGATTGGAACGCGGCTGGTACCAAGAGGCTATGAAGTCTTAGCGTTTGTCGTTCTTTCATGCTTGTTTAATCACTCTCTTCGGAGGCGACGACAGCGGACGGAATACAAAACAAAGCGGCGGCGCATCCGTGGCGAAGAAGTCTTAGACAAATTATGCACCTGCTCATGTCAAGACGACGCCGAATTGCCAGCTTGACGGTTGCATAAATGCGGGCAACTTTTTGTAAGCTAGCACAAAATAAATGAAGAGTAGAGCTTTGCAGCAAGTCATGCTGAGGGAGATTTAACAGACAGCATACGCTTCTCTACGTCCACCCACGCACTTGCCATTCTGGCCATCACGGGCACCTCCAGGGCGGGCGAAGAAACCCCAACAGATGAGAGTGCTCCAGACAAAGACAGCAACTCGACATGAAATGAAGTACACGCCTGTAACGTGGGCCGTACGGTGCAAAGATAATGGCCCTAGTAGGTGTGTGTGTGTATATATATACATATATAGCTAGAAAGTGAGATAGCTAGCTTGATAGCTAGATATAGATAGCTAACTCGCGAGATAGCTAGATAGATAGCTAATATAGATAGCTAGATAGATAACTAATTAGCTAGATAGCAAGGTAGATACAGTAGCTAGCTAGATAGCAAGACAGACAGACAGACAGACATGGATAGATAGATAGATAGATAGATAGATGGATAGATGGATGGATGGATGGATGGATGGATAGATAGATAGATAGATAGATAGATAGATAGATAGATAGATAGATAGATAGATAGATAGATAGATAGATAGATAGATAGATAGATAGATAGATAGATAGATAGATAGATAGATAGACAGACAGACAGACAGACAGACAGACAGACAGACAGACAGACAGACAGACAGACAGACAGACAGACAGACAGACAGACAGACAGACAGACAGACAGACAGACAGACAGATAGATAGATAGATAGATAGATAGATAGATAGATAGATAGATAGATAGATAGATAGATAGATAGATAGATAGATAGATAGATAAGGACCTCTGCGTCTATGATGTCACGACTCCTTTGTTCAGGGCAGCGAGGGCACAAGGCGGTACAGACAGTGACCGCGGTGAGCAATAATACGAGTTGCCCGAGAGAATCACATCAAATAATCTCCGCTCTAATAAACGCTGTGGCGCAGCCATTTTCAAATAAGGCTTTGCCAAAACCCCGTCCAACAAATACAATTCAGCGAACCAGGGGAAAGCTGTAAATAAATTAACCATTTAGTCCTATACAGATGACAGAATCCGGGCATCGAAGATAATGAAGTTGAGAGAGCCAACGTGCGATAATGACATGTGACATATGTGAGAGACCATTTTTTTTTCTATCCATGATGACTCAAAGTGTTATTGTTTTCTGCGTCTCATATGATATCTTACCTCACCACAGAATGAGCTAAAGATTCTAATGATGTCCATGCTGCTATTTATACACTGAGCACATTCGCCAGCATGTGATAAATAACCACAATGATGCGCAGACCATATATATAGTGAGCTAGCTATCTAGCTAGTTAGCTATTTATATCTACCTATCAAGCTAGTTAGCTATCTAGCTAGCTATGTGTATATATCTGCATATATATACACACGTGTGTTTATATATATATATATATATATATATATATATATAGTGAGCTAGTTAGCTATCTATATCTACCTATCAAGCTAGTTAGCTATCTATCTAGCTAGCTATGTGTATATATCTGCATATATATATACACGTGTGTGTGTGTGTATATATATACAGATATATATGTGTATATGTATAGATATATATGTGTGTGTGTATATATATATATAAGCACACATATATATGCAGTTATATACACATAGCTAACTAGATAGATAGCTAACTAGCTTGATAGGTAGATATAGATAGCTAACTAGCTAGATAGCTATCTCACTAGCTACCTAGATATAGATATAGACATAGACGTAGACATAGACATAGACATAGACATAGACATAGACATAGATATCGATATCGATATAGATATAGATATAGATATAGTGATAGAGATAGAGCTAGAGATCGAAATATCGATATAGATATAGACATATCGTTGGATAGCTCGAAAGGTCGACAGACAGTCAGAAAAGTTTAAAAAAAAAATCAATGCAGTCATTTTAAGTTGTGATCAACACTTCATTCCAGTCGCTGATCAGAATTGGCATTCCAAAATGGTGGACGGCTGCCAAACAGTGCGAACCTCTGCCAAGGCCAAGCACCATTATCTTATCGAATAAGATAAGAGCCGCTCCTCAAAATGCCCCAACATATATTCTTCTATTATCTGGCTCGTGTCCCATCGCTCCACAAAGATGAATTAGGTAAAGCCTTGACGCAGGTAATCAATGCGCAACAACAGTGAGTTGGCTTTAATGTACAAAGTAGCATCCCTAATCATTCTCAAAGTAGCAGGAGACATTTGTTTACCGACAAATGCACTCATATGCTCCATTAAAAGCTACCTTAATGGAATTATCGATTAGACCGGGCAATATTGATAAAGGCCTCATAGAGCCTTGAGCATCTATCTCGAAATGTATTTCTTTTCACTTTATTTATTGGTTGATTTTTTCATGTATTTATTTTTGCTCACGCACGCATTTAAGATGCAACAAAATATTTTGGTGGTGGTAGTAAACATCGCAGATGCCCATATGACATTTAGTTAATCAATACGAGCAGCAGTACTTTGACTCACGGTATGAGCTCAGCGCATCACTGAGACACTGGAAGTCTATTTTAAATAGACTTCCAAGTCGGCAGTTTGACATACAGTAAAGTCTCGTTATATCGATATTAAAGGGAGTCCGAAAAAATATCGATATAACCGGGACTATCGATATATCAGACCCTGTTTGCATGTAATTTTCTCCGTGCGTGCATGGAAATAGTATCGATATAACCGGGACTATCGATATATCCGATATCGATATAATGAGACTTTACTGTATATCAAACGCAGTGGGATCGTCAACTAATTGATGAATAAATAGACAACGGAGAACACTCACTTAATGGTCGTGCACCAGCAGAGCAAACTGAACAATCTGAAGAAAAGTCAGCGCCGCAAAGAGGAAAAAGTCACTTTTCAAGACCAATACAGTGATACCTTGGCTTAGGAACTATTAAATATTGTATTAAAATAGCACATAATTTGGATATAATTTATATGTTCCTGTTGTATTTATTATTTTGCTTTGTGTTGACTAGTATGTGAATCCCTTTGTTACAAGTCAATCTGTTGTGAAAGCGCTGTGTAAATTAGGATGTATTGTAAAACGTTCTTATCATGTGACTGTAAAGTGTCCTTGAAAGGCGCTTAGAAATTAAGCGTTTTCCAGCGGCGATGGCACAGAACATGACTTGGTTTAGTGGGGCCGACAGCAGCACTTCGAGGCCTGAAACAAATCTG
Organism: Hippocampus bargibanti; assembly: GCF_051943395.1. Classification (NCBI taxonomy): domain Eukaryota; kingdom Metazoa; phylum Chordata; class Actinopteri; order Syngnathiformes; family Syngnathidae; genus Hippocampus; species Hippocampus bargibanti. The sequence goes on from NC_142747.1 coordinate 18,415,321, forward strand.
ATCTTCTGTTCCGGGTTCCCATCTGAGCTTTGTCTGTCTTTGTTGAGCCCTCGAGATAAGCCATTATTTTAGGTCCATATCCGCATGCCCCTTTAACACCGCGGTGTTACATTGCAACCAATAAAAGCCGTTCTGGCATCTGCCGCGGATCTTTTGCGTGGCCAGATGGCATTTTACGAACAGTTTAAAGATGTTTTGTCATCGTTGTGACAGGAAAGGCTTACAAATGCTAACAACAGCTAATAATATCCACCTGTCCGCCACTATTCATTCACATCCATGTTGACATCTTTTGAATGAATGCTCGTATTGGATGTGAGATCTCAGTCAGCCGTGTGTTATAATAATAATAATAATAATAATAATAATAATAATAATAATAATAATAATAATACATTTCATTTATAAGCGCCTTTCAAAACTCTCAATGACACTTTACAGTCACATGATCTTTTTTTCTGCGGGTGAGCAGCGGCAGCCACACGCGCCAGCGTTCACACGACCCGGAAGTAACTCAAATAGATAGAAAGATAGCTAGCTAGCTAATAGATACAGTAATAATAGATAGAAGACCAACTCCAAGCTATTGACCTTGTCACATGCAGTTTGCTGCAGATGATAAATGACAATAGAAATGTTCATTGCCTGAATTGTTATATCACGCAGCTTTAGACTCATCGATCAATTTATCCCCTTATCACTGGCCGCTGAGAACTTTCCTCGAGGCCCCAAATCTTCAAATCATGTGACAACAGGTTCCAAATTGATTGGTCACTGTTGACTTTCTTGAAAACTTTTGGAGAGTTAACCCAGACCAACTTGTTGTTATATTTAACGTTGGTATTTCTTATATTTTTACCTCATGATCAAGTTGTGTCCATAATTTATAAAATGGCTTCAAATGACTTCGACTGAGCGTATTTTACAAAGATTCCACCGCATATAGCTATATTATACGTTTTAAGATTCGCGCTGAATATTCAGGAAGTCTTGTTTTTGAGTTGGTGACGAGTCCGTACGTGACGTCACTAAAGGACCGCCCCATAACCGTAAAAAAACATCACGTCAATGTATTTTGCTGTACTTGTTTGGTCTGGGGACCTCGTGTTGCACCCAAAAGCCGCCAGAAGGCCAGAAGAGGGCGTCCAAGCGCCATATAAGGAATTTATCAGTCTGTCAGTCTGCCATTTTGTGCCTCTTTTTTTGGCTGAGAGATTTTCCCCCAATGTTGCCTCAAAATGGTACAAATAAATTCTTTAATTGATTGCAAACATGTATGCTTTCCTCTTCAGAACTATTTGAATCATATTCATAACTGGATGTGTAACAAGAAAGCATATTATCCGAATCTGAAGCCATTGTTTTGATTCACAAGCAATGCAAGACGTCTTGGCGTGACGTCACGAACTGGGGGCGGGACTTTCTGAAAATGCCCAATTTGCAGCTCAATTTTTTGGGGGGGATTTTGGAGACTTTAAGTCACTTTTATTGGTGTTTTGCATTAGACTAAAAATATCATACTGCGTGTTTTGGGTATTTTAGATGCTATAAAACGTTTTTCTGGTGTCAGTTAAAAACCAAAAAAGTGACGTCGGTTGTCCTTTAAGTAGTGATTTTTGAAGAAGGGTATGAGCATATAATTCAGTTCACTGCCTTACAAGTCTTCTATATATGCAAAACTGGATCCACGTCTGAAATGGAGCAAGCAGATGGCCCAGTGTGTTTATCAGTCATAAACAAAACACACTAAAAAAAGTATTTTGCAGAGCATGCACTGCTTTTGACAAGAAAATGCCGCAAAAGGCGTCAAGGCCAAATTGCCATTGGAAGGCAATCAAAAAGAGTTCCTGTTTTTTTAACGGGGGCTGAGGCTGCAGAGGAATCGCAAAATGTTAATTAACACGCCTTGACAACAGACTGCTCACCAAAACAGACAAAAATAATTTTGGAGGAACAAAATGTAACATTTTAATGACTTCGATAAGTACAGAAAACAAGTATGGACGAGGGGAAAATATTGGACTGTTTCAGTTTTTGCAACTAATATAAGTGAGGTTTGAAATGTGGACATAAGAATTATCCGGCTATAAAACTATTGGATTTATTAACTCATCACTCTGTCTGACATCAGCGTTATAAAGCCTTTACAAGACCTTCAAGTCTTGAAAGATTGAAAATCAATTACAGTAAAGTCTCGTTATATCGATATTCAAGGGAGTCCGAAAAAATATCGATATAACCGGGACTATCGATATATCCGACCCTGTTTGCATGTAATTTTCTCCGTGCGTGCATAGAAATAGTATCGATATAACCGGGACTATCGATATATCCGATATCGATATAACGAGACTTTACTGTATGTCATTACTTTAATCATGGAGGACATTGCAACTGCTCAGCAGTCTCTTCCTTGATGAATGTCGTGACCAAAAATACTGATAAACAACCCGTATCCGGTCCACACGACGCACAACAAACCCAAAGCGACAAAAGAAGCAAGGCTCGTGAGAGCAATTGCTAATGGTTGCCTACTCGGGCGCCATCTTGAACTTGAATAATTTTCTATTGAGCGAAAAGCAATCAGCCACAAGGCCAAACTATCACACACACGTTTTTCTTCCGAGTCTGCTGAATGTGTCACTGGCATCGAAACCGTAATTCGGAACATTCAGAGAACCTTCCGGTACAAATAGCACAGTTTTGTTTGGCATCGACATTCTCCCCGAAAACAATCTGTATCAATGTGTTGCCGTCTAGCCTGAAAAATCTGCCAGCGCTTGGATGGCATCAGAGGCTTGGCTGCTGCCGGCTCTTTTCTGACAGAAATCATCAGCGGCCTTGCATTTGCTGTCAACATGAACATGACGAGTCTTTTCCTGAAGAGCAATCTTCCGGCAGCAAGCGTTTTTGTGTTGCTGAAAGTTGCATTCACAGAAGAAAAAGAAATAAATAAGGAAAAAAACTCCCCAAGGCAAAGTAACGATGCTAGCTAAAACGTTCTGGCTAATTAACAATCCCCCACAAACCTCTAAAAACAAAATGATAATTGGAACTTTTTTTTAAAAACTCATCCATGGCCCATCCGTCCAATCAGTGGTGGACCGTCAAGGCCTGCAAAGCCTTCTCTGCTAGCCTAAAAATATCTGAATCACTGACTGATGTTAATAACAGTGATACCTTGGCTTACAAACTTAATCGGTCCCCAGATAGTGTGTAAGGCGAAAAGTGTGTATCCCAAAAATTAATTTCCCATAGGAAACCATTAAAATGACAATAATCCGTTCCCAGGTCCCCATAAAGTGTGTCAAAGTCATTTTTTGCCGCGGGGTCGTTATGAATTTGGGGAACCCATTAGAATGTTTACATCCCTTCAAATATTACATATAGAGCACACAGCAAATTAATGAATAACTCGTTTTTAAATCTGAAGTCAAGAATAATGACTTTTATTGTGGTTGACATCCAAAAATATGAAATTTTGGCTCAGATTTTAGCAATCAACATGGAATTTCACAAGTTTGATGATTGCCGGATTTGGCCCGCGGGCCTTGACTTTGACACCTGTGCCATAAAACATAATATTCAAATCAAGAAGACTATGTTTCACTAATGTATGACTTACATTTGCATATACAGTGATACCTTGGCTTACAAACTTAATTGGTTCCCAGACAGAGTGTGTAAGGTGAAAAGTGTGTATCCCAAAAATTAATTTCCCATAGGAAACCATTAAAATGAGAATCATCGGTTCCCAGGCCCTGATAAAACATAATATCCACTTCCTAATTTTCTAAGCCTTAAAACTACACAAAATATACCTTATTTTATGTATAATAAATGTGGTATTGTCTTATAATTAAAGAAATAAACTGGACTATATAATAAAGTTGTTTTATTTACCTTTGTGATGGTTGTTGATGGCTTGATGGAATGGATAGCTTTTTGCCAAAAGGTCCTCACTTGTCAAAAATGTCCTCACTACGTATGGTATAAAATGTTAGTGGTCCTCACAGGACTAGTCATACAAACACACACACACGCACAACACATATTAGACCATATGTAATATAAAACTAAAGTTCACATTTTCATGTAAATGATACCAGTTGGCCTATTCATTATGTGGAAAATGTAAAGTACAGTTGATTTAACTCAAATGTATACCATCCTGTTGGAACCTAATGAGAAGCCCTGCCGGTGTCTGCTTCTACTAATAGCCACGTCTTAACAACGCATCTGTCTCCAACTCTCCACTTTGTAGCATTCCGCCGCAGTTAACGTACACGTCTGCTTGTTAAATGGCAGGACGGGCACTATTAGCATGTCGTTTAGCGGACATATAGCACTCTGCTCTTTGAAAGGCGCTCTGCCATGTTTTATTGATGCCTGACCACGCTGCAATAAAACACTGACTATGGCTTGGCAGGGAATTATTTTGACATTTAGTGACCCTGTAGGTTATTTTTGGCTAATCGTTGACTTGATCAATAGAACTAGAATGATTCTCGTTGAGACGGGATGCTGACGAAAAGTAATATCTTCAAAGGCAGGCAGAGTGTGTGATGGCATCTGGAGAATTTGACCTAACATGAATAATAATAATAATAATACATTTCATTTATAAGCGCCTTTCAAAACTCTCAAGGTCACTTTACAGTCACAGGATATGTTATTCTGCGGGTGAGCCACACGCGCCAGCGTTCACTCAACCCGGAAGTAACTCAAATAGATAGAAAGCTAGCTAGCCAATCGATGGCCAACAGATACCTAGCTAGATAGCCAGCCAGCTAGATACTGTAGTGAATAGATAGCGAGCTATCCAGCCAGATAGCTAGATAGCCGTCCAGAGCTAATAGATAGCAAATAGCTAGCAAATGGTAATAATACTACTACTAATCATAATACATTTCATTTCTAAGCGCCTTTCAAAACTCAAGGTCACTTTACAGTCACAGGATACAGTCGCTAATAGATAGCTACGGGTGGGCAGCGGCAGCCTCACGCGCCAGCGTTCACTCAAGCACATTAAATATCATAACTCCCTGTGACACCAAGGCATCTTTGAGAGTTTTGAAAACAAAAACCCAGGCATTTTTTTGCAATAAATTAAGGTCAAGTGCCCTTTACAGCAGTTCACCGCACCCCCACGAGCGATCATCAACAATACCATCAAATTTTCTCGCACGTTCTGGGATTATGTCTGGCAGTGAATGAGTTAATAGAGTTTATGCAGTAGTTATCTAGCTGGCTTTCTAACTGACTACCTAGCTCGCTACCAAGCTAGCTATCTATTTTCTGTCTATTTGCTATCTAGCTGGCTTTCTAACTGGCTACCTAACTGGCTACCAAGCTAGCTATCTATTTTCTGTCTATTTGCTATCTAGCTGGCTTTCTAACTGGCTACCTAGCTGGCTACCAAGCTAGCTATCTATTTTCTGTCTATTTGCTATCTGACTGGCTACCGAGCTAGCTATCTATTTGATATCTATCTGGCTAGCTATCTAGCTGGCTACATAGCTGACTACCTGTCTAGCTATTCCTTTGCTCTCTATTTGCTATCTGGCACTCTAGCTAGTTATCAATTAGCTATCTAGTCAGCTAGCGATATATTAGATAGCTATCAGCTAGCTAGCTATTTATTTGAGTTATTCCAGGTTGAGTGAACGCTGGTGCGTGTGGCTGTCACTGCTCACCCACAGACAAAAACTTATCCCATGACTGCAAAGTGACCGTGAGAGTTTTGAAAGGCGCTTATAAATGAAATGTATTATTATTATTATTATTATTATTGCAGAATCTGACTATATGACAACGAAATATTTTGACCACAGAGCACACAAGAGATGATGAATTGAGGAAATTACTGTCAACAACAAAAAAAGGTACATTTGATGGCAAATGTCAACAGCATATAAAAAGAAGTGAGATGAGGAGGCTTATTAAGTGTGGAACATCAAGGTCAACACTCCTTTTATGATCAAAAATGTCCCAGGAAGATGATTCCTTAATTGCAGCACTATAAACATTCATGGTGGCAATAATATCATAAAATAGATGGTTGCTCTTCATTACAGAGTAAAATAACTATTTTATTTATTTGCTTTCCCATCTGGTATATAAAAAATATCTATCAATATATATATATATATAAAATATATGAAATGTGAAATGTATGATTATGTTTTTGTTTTTTCTTGTGTTTGAAGCTTCGGTCAGACCTCTGGCAATGTTTTTCTTAACCACAAGGGGCAGCGTTTGCCTTTTGTACAGCCGCCCCCATTTCAAGCCCTGATAACTCATAACCCATATAATTTAGGAATTAACAATTTTTTTTCTGACTACTAATAATAATAATAATAATAATACATTTTATTTATAAGTGCCATTCAAAACTCTCAAGGTCACTTTACATTCACAGGATAGGTTTTTCTGCGGGTGAGCAGCGGCAGCCACCTGCGCCAGTGTTCACTCAACCCGGAAGTAACTCAAATAGATAGAAAGCTAGATGAAAGAAGAGAGTCTAAGGTTTCTTACGCTGCATTGAATTTTTATGTAGTCCTAATACTAAATATTCTGTGGGTCCTGCAATTTGAGTGAAAATGACACAAACCCTGGCACTGGAGTGGCTCCAAGCAATCTAAATGGCATCAAAGTTTAATCAGTACGTCATTCCTGAACGTTTTCTTCGATAAAATGTGTTCCAATTTGTGAAACAAGTTAGCAAACGTTGAATCGGCCAAGTGAAGTCTTATTTTTCAAGTTTTATTTTCCTAATCAGGAATTAACAGATGGGGGTGAGTTACGCACACCTTTGCATTCGACCGTGACCGCCGATGCTCTGCAGTGAATGAGAATGGACATATGCTAATGCAGGCGGGGGTGTAAGAAGAATATTTTCTGGTTCATTGCCGTCTACGTTTCCATTTTGTGACATGTCATATGTTGAATGTTTAAAGAGCTTCACGAGCTTTAAAGGACAACCGACACCATTTTTTTGTTATCTAACTGACATCAGAAAAACGTTTTATAGCATCTAAAATACCCAAAACACACAGATTGGTATTTTTAGTCAAATGCAAAACACCAAATAAAATGACTCAAAGTGTCCCAAAACTACTTTAAAATAACCTCGGAAATGGCGAGTTTCAGAAGGTCCCGCCCCCTTGTTTGTGACGTCACACCAGGACGTCTTGCCTTGCTCGAGAATCAAAACAATGGCTTCAGATAGTTCAGATTGGGAGAATATGCTTTCTTGTTACTCATCCAGTTATGAATATGATTCAAATACAGTAAAGTCTCGTTATATCGATATCGGATATATCGATAGTCCCGGTTATATCGATATTTCTATGCACGCAAGGAGAAAATTACATGCGCGCTGGGTCGGATATATCGATAGTCCCGGTTATATCGATATTTTTCGGACTCCCGAGAATGTCGATATAACGAGACTTTACTGTAGTTCTGAAGAGGAAAGCATAAATATTTGCAATCGATTAAAGAAGCACTTCTGTATCAATTTTGAGGCATCTGGATTCCAATGTAGCACACAGAAAATGCATAAGATGGCGGCCAAGCTGCGTTGGAAATGGGCTGATTTGTCTGCTGGGAATTTGTGTCAACTAGTATCAAATAGTAGTCTTGGTGCAACACACAACGATTCACCATCGCGTTACTTATGTTTTCCTTCTAATTTCGCAATCAACACGGATCAACACAAAGTTCTCAGACCAAAAAAAGTACCCAAAATGCATTGTGTGTTGCTTTCTCGGTCAGGGGCGTTCCTTCAGTGACGTAATGTACGGACTCGTCACCAACTCAAAAACAAGACTTCCTGAATATTCAGCGCAAGTCTTAAAACGTAAAATATAGCTATATGCCGTGGAATCCTTATAAAATAGAAGTCATTTGAAGTGATTTTACAAATTATGGACACAACTTGTCCGGAGCCGTCGGTTGTCCTTTAACCTTACATTCTGCAACTAGGCAAGCGATACCTGGATACCATTTTTTTTCAGCACACTTCACCAATCTAATCAAATCCAATGTGAATTTACTTGTAACACATGTCACAATTATACTACATTGACAAGGAACATGACTGCGCAGTGCACACCGCTGGCAATATTTCTCCCACCGCCTCAATTACATTGAAACGCCACGAGAGACGAAAAGAAAATGACAGACATGTTGACGTGATGGATTGCCTTCCCGCGAGCACAGAAATAAAAAAACTTTATGAATGGGGGGGTGGGGAAAGGTTACACGAGCGCACGCCTGCACTAATGCGAAATAAATGTACTCGGGAGTAAATGGAGCCAAACGTGCAGAAAAGACAATTTGGTGGGCTTCTTTTTTTTAAACACTCGGTTTTGTAAAAGGCAATTGCAGTATGTGCGTTCGGTGTGTACGACGCATCATTAACTAGCTGAGGAAGAGCAAGAAAATCAACTGCAAGCGTGTTCAGGTAAAATAAACACACCAACGTAGAATTACAATCATTTGTTTCTCTTCACTCATTCACTGCCATTTACGAACTTGTTCGGGAATTAAAAATATGACGTAGAGCGAGCGCCATTCTCAAATTTGTTCAGGTTTTGTTTTTTCATATATGGGTGCCCATAAAGCGCTGGCCATGGCATTTCCCACTTTTTTCTAGGTTAGCGCTTTTTTCCTGCTTCAGCTGTTGTGAAAGCGCTATTTACATATACATCTGTAAATACAATATTTATTTTTTAAGGGAGAATTGGGCAAACCTTTTTTTTTTTTTACAATGGCCTTGAACATGTGATTCTTTCCTTATTTATCTAGCTATGCAGCTATCTGCCTAGCTATCTCGTTAGCTAGCTATTTGCTATCTATTTGCCATCTAGCTATCCGTTAAATAGCTATCTATCTGGCTGGCTAGCTATCTAGCTGGCTAGCTTTTAGCTAGCTATTGGCTGCCTAGGTAATTTTCTATCTATTTGAGTTACTTCCGGGTTGAGTGAACACTGGTGGTGTGGCTGCCGCTGCTCACCCACGGAAAAACTTTATTTGTATCGCGTTTTAGCAATCTGCTGAGGCTGTAACAAAGCTACCAGATAGCTAGCTAGGTAGCTATCTAAGTAGCTATCTATTAGCTGTCTGGTGAACAATCTAGCTAGCTAGCTGTTGGCTAGTTATCTAGGTAGCTATCTATTAGCTAGCTAGCCTTCTATCTATTTGAGTTACTTCTGGGTTGAGTGAATGCTGGGGGCGTGTGGCTGCCGCTGCTCACCCACAGAAAAACTTATCTTGTGACTGTAAAGTGACCTTGAGTTTGGAAAGGCGCTTCTATATGAAATGTATTATTACTATTATTATTACTATTATTATTATTATTATTAATAATAATATTAATATAGACACCTGTCGCGTGTGTTGAAAGCTATGTCGCACACCTTCGTTGACAAAAACGTTGACAATTCATATTTATTCGACACATTTTTATAGCATTGTTTTTACAGCAAATGTTAAAAGTTAATGTCATATTTTGTCAATGTCATAATTATTATTATTATTATTATTATTATTATTATTATTATTATTATTATTATCTAGAAACCAATATGTATGTATTGCATTGTGTTTTGTACAGCCGCCCTTATTTCAAGTTCATATAACTCCAGACCCATATCATTTAGGAATTAACTCTTTTTTTCTGATGAAAGAAGGGAGGCTAAAATTTCTAATGCTGTATTGATTGTTTATATAGTCCTAAAACACAATATTCTGTGGGTACTGGAATTCAAGTGAAAATGACAAAAACCCTGGCACTGCAGTGGACACATTTTTGCACATATCTGCCAGCGAATGAGTTAAAAATGAAACAACAAACGGCACACATGGATTTTGACTACAGTAAAATGGCATTGCTCCTAAATATTGAAAGAATTTGTTTAATCTCTGCAACAATCTGACAAAGAAAAATCCCATCTGGTAAGGGGGGTGGATGCCCTTTTATATTCAAGAAAGCAAATAATTACCACACGTCCGAACTTGACAGATGCGAAGCCCATCCTCGATAAATGAATAAAAACATCCTTTCTATCTAGAGGGCGAACAGTGTGTGGCGTCTTCCAACATGTTATCAAGTGGTAGGAGCAAGCTCGCAGCAGGAAGACGTAATGACTCAATCACAGGCGTCACATGACATTGACACATGTACATCTCTGCTAATCTCGCTTAACAGGCTCCGTTGGGACGATTGAGCGACACTTGTTTTTATTTTGTTTGTTTTTTTTTCATGAAAAAAATCTATTCCTGGATGCCTGACAGTCAACAAACTGACATTTTTTTCACCACTGAATAGCAACGCTGTGAGCAGAGTGACAGCGGTGGTCGCTAATGATGAGTTTGACACTTACATTTACAGTGATACCTCGGTTTACGAACCATAAGCGCCTTTCAAAACTCTCAAGGTCACTTTTTCAGTCACAGAGCTGTAGCATCCATTGACGAAAAGAGACTGTCTCGCATCTCCTGTCTCACGTAAATCCGCATCAATTCCAAGACGCGGCAAAGCTAGCTAGCAAGCCAATAGATAGCTAATAGCTAGCCAGCTAGATAATAATAAGAATAATACATTTCATTTATACGCGGCTTTCAAAACTCTCAAGGTCACTTTACAGTCACAAGATAAGTTTCCCTGTGGGTGAGCAGCGGCAGCCACACGCACCCAGCATTCACTCAACTCAGAAGTAACTCAAGTAGATAGAATGCTAGCTAATAGATATCCAATAGATAGGCAGCTAGAAAACTAGCTATATAACTAATAGATAACCAGCCAGAAAGCTAGCTAGTCGGCCAGTTAGCTAATAGGTAGCAAATAAATATAGCTAATAGAAAGCTAATAGAGAGCAAATAGATAGCCAGCTAGCTATAGCTTTTTATTGATTAAAAGGTGATTGTGGGGGGAGGGGAAACGACATTTTTCTTGATTACTAAGCTCAACAAAAGCTTGTGAACTCTGTGACCACAGAGAAAATCGCAAGTGACACCGCAGTCGGTGGATAAAAATGCAAATTCTGATATTAATCCATACTGTTGATCAAAAGGGCTGCGTGGATATTCAGCATATCAAAACCCCCATGAGATTGACTTTGAGGCTCACTTTGAATTCAAATTTGCCAGCCAGAAATGGTCCTCGCACACAAACTAACACGAGATGAAAGTTGGCATCTGGCAGCATGAAATTCGGATTCCCTGCATCGGACTGACGGCGGTGTGTGTGTGTGTGTGGGGGGGGGGGGGGGGGTGATGAAACAAAAACAATGAAACAAACAAACACCCAGATGGTGAGGAACACCGACAACATGTTTGGAGTCTGACTAGCTATTTCACTTCGTCCATAAAAACAGGTGGGTTACAAGTCCTTGACGGACAAAGAGCAACGTGGGCGCAAGCATAAATGGAAGCCTCTTTCAAAACATCCGTACAAGCTACCTTCATTGTTTTTAAGACGCCCACAACAGCAAAAAATAATAATATGACTGACCGCCAAGAATGAACGCAGTGTGGTTTGCCAACTGAAATGTCTTCAGTTTCACCAATGCTGAGGGACCTGTTATTTATTTCGAAACAAAAATGGGACTTCAGCTGTACTCTCAGTTATCAGACAGATAGCTAGGTAGCTAGATAGATGCTAGAGATAGATAGATAGATAGATAGATAGATAGATAGATAGATAGATAGATAGATAGATAGATAGATAGATAGATAACTAGCTAGCTCGATAACTAGATAGCTAGATAGCCAGCTAGACAGATAGCTACCTAGATATATAGCTAAATAGCGAGCTAAATAGCTAGATAGATAATTAGATAGCTAGAAAGATAGCTAGCTAGATAGCCAGTTAGATAGATAGCCAGTTAGATTGATAAACAGATAGATAGATAGATAGATAGATAGATAGATAGATAGATAGATAGATAGATAGATAGATAGATAGATAGATAGATAGATAGATAGATAGATAGATAGATAGATAGATAGAGAGAGATAGCTAGATAGCTCGATGTATAGATAGCTATACAAATAGCCAGATAGCTAGATAGATACCTAGAAAGATAACCAGCTAGATAGCTAGCCAAATAGCTAGACACATAGATAGCTAGATAGCTCGACAAATAGCTATAGATAGATAGCTAGATACCTAGATAGCTAGATAGATAACTAGCTAGATAGCTAACCAGATAGGTAGATAAATAGACAGAAATATAGATCGATACCTAGATAGCTAGATAGATACCTAGATAGCCAGATTGGTAGATAGATAGATAGATAGATAGATAGATAGATAGATAGATAGATAGATAGATAGATAGATAGATAGATAGATATAGATAGATAGATAGATAGATAGATAGATAGATAGATAGATAGATAGATAGATAGATAGATAGATAGATAGATAGATAGATAGCGAGATAGCTTACTAGCTAGCTAGCTAGCTAGATAGATAGTTACCTAGATGATTGAATATAAGATTATTTAATTTGCACCAAATAAACATACATGTTATGTACTGCAACAAACGCAACCGAACACAACTGGCTGACATTTTTTTTATGTTCAATTCATTGATTAATTGATGTATCGGGTCAGATACAAAAACAGGTAACGTAACCTGCATTGTTTTAGGGAAGCATCTGGTTTAATTTTGACACAAATGTGTACAAATAATCAGCATACATATCCCATGAAGGCTTGGGGAGGTAGCATAGACTCCATTGTCATCGTGGCCTTTGATTAATGACAACGCTGCAGTTTCGAGGCGCTTTTGTTTCACCGTCTCCATTCGGTTTCACCCCGAGAGCCTCAAAAAGTACATTACGACCATACTTACAAACTCACTCATTATAAATCAAAGCAGGGGCGTTATCTTAGGGAAATAGCGCAGAGCCACAAAATCATTTCATAGATTTTTTTTTTTTTTACTTTTACACCCCGCAGAAGATGTTTAATTGATACAAAATGCGAAAGAAAGGAAAAAAAGAAGAGCACTGGGAGATAGCGTGATGGTGAGAAAACAAAGCCGGTGTCAGTCTGTGCAAAATGCTACTTAAAGAGTGAGACAATGGCGTGCACGCAATTTGGGTGGAAAGGGTACATTTTTAATCATCCGCCGCAGTTGTCTGTAATTTAATAATCAGCTCGTGTTGATGTTGCTGCCACGGTGATGATATGGAACGGCGCCATTGTGACTCGAGGAACAAAACAAAAGCAGCACATTGTCCTCGCGTTCAAAATTGGCAAGTATGCATGTCAATGTTACCGTTTTTTTTTTTTTTTGTTTTTTTTGCAGAAGTATAGTTAACATAACCATAAATAAAAATACAGTGATATCTTGGCTTACGAACTTAATTGGTTCCCAGACAGAGTGTGTAAGGCGAAAAGTGTGTATCCCAAAAATTAATTTCCCATAGGAAACTATTAAAATGAGAATAATCCGTTCCCAGGTCCCCATAAAACATAATGTTTACTCATTTTCTAAGCTTTAAAACTACACAAAATATACCAAATTTTATGTATAACATATGTGCTATGGTATTATAATTAAAGAAATAAACTGTACTGTATAACAAAGTCATTTTATTTCTCTTTTTGATGGTCGTTGATGGCTTGATGGAATGGAGTGGCCGCTTTCATCAGCATTAAATACTTGATGAGGAACGTAACCTTCTTCTTTCACCATCTTGAGGAATGATCCCTTGTCGGTGCTTTCTCTGCGATAATTTTATCTAGTTCCTCATCAATTGTGTTCTGTTTAGCTTGGTTGATGGCTTGTGCGGGTTATTTGTGGAGCCTGATTGATGAAATATTTTAACCTTGCAGTCTACACTCTGCCTTTGAACTATCAAAGTTGAAACAAGTAAAAATTTCACCGTTTTCTATACATTTTGTCACTCTCTGTTGTCTGACTGTCTCTTTCATGTTTAAACCACCTCCCCTCACTGCTGCGTTCTTGACCAATCACGTGGCTTTAACCGAAGACTGGGGGCGGGGAATAGAGGACAAAAACCATCGGCTGCCATTTTCTTTTTGGGAGAATGGCTTCACTCACTCTCTGTCTGTAACCCTTCCCCCTACTGCTGCGTTTTTGACCAATCATGTGCCTTTAACCGACGACTGGGGGCGGGGAATAGAGGACCAAAACAAGATGGCTGCCATTTTGTTGTTAGAAGAACGGGCTCGTTCGCGAACGACACATCACTCATTGTGGCAGCTCCGTGTGTATCCCGAAAAATAGTTCGTATGCCAAGGTAAATTTTTCATTAATGTAACGTTCGTAAACCAAAACGTTCGTAAGCCACGCAGTTCATAAACCGAGGTATCACTGTATTTGACTTTGTTTATGAATGAAAGCGGCTTGGGCAACATGATGAGCTCCTAGTAGAGTCTACGGTATTTATTTATTTGAAAAATCCCTGTTTGGATGTCATTTTTTTATGAGGGTATGTGATTTCCCAGTAAAATCCCCTCTAAATGCCACCCACATATTTCCAAATGTCATCAGCCCCTTTTCGGAGAACATTACTTATAACAACTGCCTGAATTGTTCTTCTTGTTTCTTCACATTTAAAGCTTGGCCGCTGCTCATGAATTAAAGAAGCAGTGTTTACTGGGCACCTCAATGAAGCCACCACCGCAAAGCAAGCGCCTCATTGACACTCTTTCTGTGACAATAACGTCTTCTGGCTAGAGGTAATAAACAGTACGCACAACAAAGAGCATAAATTATTTGAATGTGGAGTGGGACGCAAAAGCCCAGATTGTTTGCTTTTCTGGAAATGTCAACAAAAACAAAACAGCAGTGAAATACATATTTGAATAAAATATGCAACAAATACTGACGTACTTCCAGGTTTGATCTTTAATTCAGCTCTCAGCAACGCTAAGACTGAAAGGAGAATTAAACCCAAACACGGCGAATGTTTACACCGCCGCCATTAATCCATTGGCCCAAACACGTTTCCATTAGATAAAACACATTCCCCAGCTCAATTTTTTTTAACCCCGTGAGGAGTTTATTTGTGAGATGGCCACGATTACTACCAATACGATGACGTGCTGTACTTTGTGTATGTAGAATCTTTATTTGGTTCTTAAAATACAGTAAAGTCTCGTTATATCGATATCGGATATATCGATAGTCCCGGTTATATCGATACTATTTCTATGCACGCACGGAGAAAATTACATGCAAACAGGGTCGGATATATCGATAGTCCCGGTTATATCGATATTTTTTCAGACTCCCTTGAATATCGATATAACGAGACTTTACTGTAATTACAATTTTTACATCAACCTCCCGTTTGCGTCGAGGTTGTAGACATTTACAATCACTAGCGGATGTGGTTGCCCTCTGAGTGCTATGGCGATGCAGTTGTTTCGCAATTTATACATTTTAAAACAAATAAATAAATATGTAAACATGTGTAAATGCAATAAATAAATACATTAATTAATAGAATAAACAGCTAAATAAAGTAATTAATTTTATAACGAGGAAAAAAGAAGAAAGATAGAAATCAAAAAAGAAAGAAAGAAAAATATATAAAATAAAATAAAATATAAATTAATAATATAAATTAAATAAATTTAATTTCAATTAAAAATAAAAATATGGACATACATGTATAAGTGCGTAAACAAATAAATAAATGTATCATTAATTGAATACATAAATAAAAAAGAAAGAAAGAAAGAAAATGAATAAACATAAATACTACATTTCTATGAACGAATATGTAATTAAATATATAAATGCATAAATAAATAAATCGTTAAATAAATAGATAAGGAAAAAAGAAAGAAAGAATGAAAGAAAGGAAAGAAAGAACAAAACAAAGAAAAATAAATAAAACTAAAAATATAAATGAATAAATCCATAAGTAAACAAATATCTAAATACATGTACAAGTGCATAAATAATTACACAAATAAATAAATAATTAAATACATAAATAAGTAAAAGAAGAAATTATAATTATAATACATATATATATATTATGTATGTATGAATATGCTTATTTTTGGAGTGAATGTGAATTGTTTCAAGCAGCACATTCATACCACCATCAATCACTGGCCACAAGACTAAAAATCAAATTCCAAAAGGGGTGTCCTGGGTCAAGTGCAAAGTGGAATTCAGTGGGACGAGTCGCAGATGCGCCGCCGCTAGTTTCTATGGTAACTGCAGGCAAAGGCTGTATTTTAGTGCCGTTGTTTCACTACGTCTGGCTGAGATCTCTGTGTGTTCCCGACCAGCCAGGCGAGGAAAGGGGAAATGAATGAGGGGAACGTTACCAAAGGGTCCGAAAGCTTGAAAGTGGGGCAGCGTTACCCGTCACAGTCAAACGAAATCTTTCGACTGGAAAGAAAGACACTGCCGTGAATTCTTTAACCTTCGAGACGTGAACGCACAAAGATCTGATGAGAAGTAAGCAAATGTATGTCATATTCTTTTTCTGCAACAAATGAATGGTAAAACAAACATTTCTAATGCCCTTTTACACACCCATAACGCTATTTACGCATTTATGTATGTATGTATGTATGTATGTATGCGTATGTATGTATGTATGTATGTATGTATGTATGCAGGTAGGGATGTATGTATGTATGTATGTATGTATGTATGTATGTATGTATGTATGTATGTATGTATGTATGTATGTATGTATGTATGTATGTATGTATGTATAAATGTATGTATGTATGTATGTATGTATAAATGTATGTATGTATGTATGTATGTATAAATGTATGTATGTATGTATGTAGGTATGTATGCATGGTTTCTTTCTTTTTTTTACTTATTTATGTATTTAATTCATAGAAATGTAGTATTTAAGTCTTTATTTATTTATTTATTTTTCATGTTTTTCCTTATCTATTTAATGATTTATATAGCTATTTATTTATGTATTTATTTATGCACGTGTACATTTATTTACATATTTGTTTATTTGTGGATTTATTTATTTCTATTTTTTGTTCAATTTATTTTTTTCTTTGGTTCTTTCCTTTCTTGTTTCTTTCTTTCTTTTTTCCTTATCTATTTATTTAACGATTTATATAATCCAGCGAGGCAGAGTGAAAGGGAAGAAGGTGGAAGAGAGGCGTCAGGTTAGCTGGAGTGATAGAGCTGGGTGTCATCCGCAAAGCAATGAAATTGTAAACCCAAATTTACGGAGAATATTGCCAAGGGGAAGAAGGTAGGTGATAAAGAGGTGAGGTGCCAGGACAGAGCCTTGAGGCACACCAGAAGATACAGGAGAGGACTGTGAAGTGAAGGAGTTCATTTGGATAAACTGTGTGCCATAAAGTATGTCCGTGTTGTGCTCTTTACTGATGCACACAGGGGCAACTTACTATCTTATTATATTTCATGATAAAAGGGTTGCATTGCATCAAATTACTAAAAGAAAAAGTACCATCTCTTTAGAAAGTGTTCTTGGGGGACGGGGGGGGGGCTTCATAAAGCTGTGAAAAGTTAATTATCACAAGCATTATGCCTCCATTACGTACCCCAGTACAATACGAGTCTATAGGCTCCAACAAGGTCTGGTCATTTTCTGATAGCCTACTCTGGGCGCCTCGGGGACTTCATTAAAGTGTTCAAATAGATCGGCAGCATCCCATTATACCACAACCGGCCTTTATATTCTCTTCAACGGTGATGGAGCTTCTACATCATAACCACGCATCCTTGCCCCACTTCTCCTTACATTTACTGGCTTTGGAAACAGCTCTAAACGTGCACTTCGTGACATAATAGCAACAATAAGCATTGAGTGGTCAACTGGGGCAACATGCCAGGTAAGATCATCGCCGCGGGACAGACGGTTGCTTAGTTATTTCGTCAGATGGTTTGTGAGTTAGCGAGCTGGCTACCTTAAAATAATTAAAACAAACCCTCTGAGTGCTATTGCTATGCAGTTGTTTAGCAATTTATAAAACGGAAAATAAATACATATGTAAATAAATGTATGAATGCATACATAAATAAATAGCGAAAGAAAGAAAGAAAGAAAGAAAGAAAGAAAGAAAGAAAAAAAATATATATATATATATATACCGAGCATTTCTAATTTGCTAACATTTGCACGTTTGTTAGATAGATAGATAGATAGATAGATAGATAGATAGATAGATAGATAGATAGATAGATAGATAGATAGATAGATAGATAGATAGATAGATAGATAGATAGATAGATAGATAGATAGATAGATAGATAGATAGATAGATAGATAGATAGATAGATATAGATAGATAGATAGATAGATAGATAGATAGATAGATAGATAGATAGATAGATAGATAGATAGATAGATAGATAGATAGATAGATAGATAGATAGATAGATAGATAGATAGATAGATAGATAGATAGATAGATAGATAGATAGAAAGCTCGATAGCTAGATAGATAGAAAGCTCGATAGCTAGATAGATAGATAGATAGATAGATAGATAGATAGATAGATAGATAGATAGATAGATAGATAGATAGATAGATAGATAGATAGATAGATAGATAGATAGATAGATAGATAGATAGATAGAAAGCTCGATAGATAGATAGATAGAAAGCTCGATAGCTAGATAGATAGAAAGCTCGATAGCTAGATAGATAGATAGATAGATAGATAGATAGATAGATAGATAGATAGATAGATAGATAGATAGATAGATAGATAGATAGATAGATAGATAGATAGATAGAAAGCTCGATAGATAGATAGATAGAAAGCTCGATAGCTAGATAGATAGAAAGCTCGATAGCTAGATAGCTAGAAAGCTAGATAGATAGATAGATAGATAGATAGATAGATAGATAGATAGATAGATAGATAGATAGATAGATAGATAGATAGATAGATAGATAGATAGATAGAAAGCTCGATAGCTAGATAGCTAGAAAGCTAGATAGATAGATAGATAGATAGATAGATAGATAGATAGATAGATAGATAGATAGATAGATAGATAGATAGATAGATAGATAGATAGATAGATAGATAGATAGATAGATAGAAAGCTCAATAGATAGATAGATAGAAAGCTCAATAGATAGATAGATAGATAGATAGATAGATAGATAGATAGATAGATAGATAGATAGATAGATAGATAGATAGATAGATAGATAGATAGATAGATAGATAGATAGATAGATAGAAAGCTTGATAGATAGATAGATAGATAGATAGATAGATAGATAGATAGATAGATAGATAGATAGATAGATAGATAGATAGATAGATAGATAGATAGATAGATAGATAGATAGATAGATAGATAGATAGATAGATAGATAGATAGATAGATAGATAGATAGATAGATAGATAGATAGATAGATAGATAGATAGATAGATAGATAGATAGATAGATAGATAGATAGATAGATAGATAGATAGATAGATAGATAGATAGATAGATAGATAGTTAGCTAGTGGACTAGCTAGCTATTCACTAGCTAGCGGACTAGCTAGCTATGTTATTATAGTACCGTACCTATGCTTGTCTGTGACTGCAAAGTGTCCTTGAGAGCTTTGAAAGGCGCTTAGAATGAATCAGAATCAGAATCAGAATCAGAATACCTTTATTCGTCCCGCAATGGGGAAATTTGCAGTCCACAGCAGCAATTGAAGAATGTAATGTATTATTATTATTATTATAAAATCAAAGGTTTTGTTGTTGTGAAATAATAAGGACAAAGTCAAAGCGCTCTTCTGAGAACATCTTCGAACAACTTAACCCCACGACAACTACCCTACAACCTCGTGCGCCAACTTTAAAGATGAAAATGGAGTTCCGATATCAGTACAGTGCGAAGAAGTGGTACTTAATGGAAGCGATTTCACGATGATATCACTCTCCGGGCATGAAATGGACTGACTGGATTCCGCCTTGATGACCTTCACTTCCTTTAACGGGGCCTAAATGCGCCGCTTTGCTTGAAAGCCGCTACGCTGCCGGCTCCTGACGAGCGGCATATGGACTCATTAGCATGGCCGATTAGACGGCCAGGTTAAGTAATTCGCCCTCCAGGACCTGCCGCTGATTTTCTCCACGCTTGATGGTTAGTCATGGTGGGGAGCAGATCATATGAGAAAACGATTGTTGATGCATGTTAACTCATTCACTGCCAGACAATATGCAAAAAAAACAGAGATATCTCAATAAATGGTGAGCTAGCACAGATAGTATTTCTATTTGAACAACCACCTCAAACAAATAGCTGTGGTTACTACACAGTCTTCACTAAAAAGTATTTTTTTAACACGATACTACCAAGATTTAAAACCCCAAAAAAATCCTCTTTTCCTACGAATGGAAAAAGGCCAAGTAAAGGACATGTCCCCTCGGCATAACCATGCACTCAGTGTGATGCATTTACAGGGCAAGCGCTCACCTCCTGACCCCCTTTTTTTATTTTTTATCCTCCAAAGGCACGCAAAAGGTTTGTGAGCAAAACCAGGGAAAGAGAAAGGTTGCATCACACGATTTTTTATTTTTTTTGGGTGCGCTGCTTTGCTGGTTCACTGCTCCCCTTTTAAGTGCCGCAAAGGTGAAGCTCTGGTGGGAAAAATGTCTGTGTGAGTGTGTGTGTGTGTGTTTGTATGACTAGTCTTGTGAGGACCATTAACATTATATACCATACGTAGTGATGACAAATACGAATGAATGAAAAATACGAACCATATTTCGTGTGACGTTGTACGTATGTGGTTTGCCATTTTAATCCGATCGTGTTTACGCAATGAATCAAGTCTGCATTGGACGAGTCTCCTCTCCATAGACAGACTGCAAAGACGACCACGCTTGATGCAACCTCCCTCACAGAACCAGCGGGGACGATAGACACATTAGAGCGTGGCCACTCATTAGCTGGGTGTCAGTGGTGCGTGGGAGTGTGTGTGTGTGTGTGTGTGTGAATGTGTGTGTATACAGGTACAGAAAGCTTCTGCCTGGCAAACTCCGCTTTACCCATATGAAAAAAAAGCCCTTTCGCAAGACTGGAGTCATCTGCGACCATCAGAATCATCTTTATTGCCAAGTATGTAGAACACACAAGGAATTTGTTTCCGGTCGAATACGCTGCACTAGTATCATCATCAAAAAATTGCAAAGAGGCACTATACAGTTCCATTTGGGCTACTGTTTAAAGAGTTAATGGCTTGGGGGAAGAAGCTATTTAACGCCTGCCTGAGGGGAGTAGCTGGAAAAGGTGGTGGGCAGGGTGCGGAGGGTCCAGTATGATTTTCCGCACCCTAGTGTGTATTCTTGCAGTAATCATTCAATAACTTCTAATAGCTTTTTCTGTATTTCTATGAGGGACTTTCCACTCAAAATTCGTCACAGGGGAGCCTTTTCGCCCTCCAGAAAAGTGATTCTTTGACTGTGATAGGAGCTTCATCCTTTTCTAGGGGGAATGTGAACTCGTGCTACTTGGCTGTCCAGCAATATCACAGCGGCAAAGTATGAGCTAATATGTTTTTCCACGACCCCCCGCTGCACAAGTGATTTTGAATGATCTCCAACGTGATTTCACTACGTTAGTTTGATCTGACATGGGGGAAATGAACCACCTTTTAATTCGAATGAATCCTCATGGTCTCAATGACAGGATGCGAAGGACTTAAAGGACAACCGATGTCTCCGGACAAGTTGTGTCCATAATTTGTAAAATCACTCCAAATGACTTCTATTTTACAAAGATTCCACCACAAATAGCTATATTTTACGTTTCAAGACTCACGCTGAATATTCAGGAAGTCTTGTTTTCGAGTTGATGACGATGCCCGAAGTGACGTCGCGGAGGGAACGCCCCTGACCGAGAAAGCGGCACACAATGCATTTTGCGGTGCTTAGTTTGGTCTGAAAACTTCGTGTTGATCTGTGTTGATGGCGAAATTCGAAGAAAAACACGTAGATAATGCCATGGTGAATCGTTGTGTGTTGCACTAAGACTCCCATTTGATACTAGTAGACACAAATTCCCAGAAGACAAATCAGCCAATTTCCAACGGAGCTTGGGCGCCATCTTGTGCATTTTCTGGGACACTACGTTTCAGTCCAGATGCCATTGATGGCTCGAATTGAGATGGGAGGACTCCTTTTATCGATTGCAAACATTTATGCTTTCCTCTTCAGAACTATTTGAATCATAGTCATAATTGGATGAGTAACAAGAAAGCATCTTCTATGAATCTGAAGCCATCGTTTTGATTCTAGAGAATGGCAAGACGTCCTGGCGTGACGTCACGAACAAGGGGGCGGTACCTTCTGAAACTCGCCATCTCCGAGGTCATTTTGAAGTAGTTTTGGGACACTTTAAGTCATATTTATTAGTGTTTTGCATTTGACTAAAAATATCAGCCTGCGTGTTTTGGGTGTTTCAGTTCCTATAAAACGTTTTTCTGATGTCAGTTAGGAAACAAACAAAAAATGGTGTCGGTTGTCCTTTAATGGAGGCAAGTTCTTGGGTCAAGTTAATTGCATTGTGAAGGTAAGGATAAATCCCGCAGCAATACATCCGTGTCCATCTACTGGATAAGTCCCAACGGCTGCATTGTTGGCTGAAAGATATGACGTCCGTAGAGAAAGAAAGGTCAGAATTCAGTTCCCAGACTTCATTCTGGAGTCATGCCTGGTAAGTGATCGATGCGCTCGCCGCATACTAATTTGCGCAGACGTCGTCCTTGAGAAGCCAGTGATTAATAAAAGATACAGCGTAGCTGGAAGGCACTAGCGAAGCTAAGCCGTAGAGCGCAACATTCCCCCACTGAACCCCCTCATCACTGCGGCTCCACCATTGAGCGTTCCAATAAAAAGAGGCAATTCCAAAAGTGGCAAAAGGACTCACAGGAGTACTGCATCTTAAAAGTGGAGTCTATGTCTTGATGAGATAGGAGCTATTGCACTGATTATTTAAAAAAAAAACAAATCTGGTAAATATTCCCTCAAAAAGAAGCACAGAGCTTGCTTGAAGCTGTATACAGTGATACCTTGGCTTACAAACTTAATTGGTTCCCAGACAGATTGTGTAAGGCGAAAAGTGTTTATCCCAAAAATTAATTTCCCATAGGAAACCATTAAAATGAGAATAATCCGTTCCCAGGTCCCCATAAAAC
This sequence comes from Hippocampus bargibanti, assembly GCF_051943395.1. Taxonomy (NCBI): domain Eukaryota; kingdom Metazoa; phylum Chordata; class Actinopteri; order Syngnathiformes; family Syngnathidae; genus Hippocampus; species Hippocampus bargibanti. Next base: position 18,438,498 of record NC_142747.1, read on the forward strand.
ATATTCTTCTTTCTAATTTTCTAAGCTTTAAAACTACACAAAATATACATAATTTTATGCATAACATATGTGCTATGGTATTATAATTAAATAAATAAACTGTACCGTATAATAAAGTCGTTTTATTTACCTTTGTGATGGTTGATGGCTTGATGGAACGTAACCTTCTTCGTTCACGATCTTGAGGAATGATGCCTTGTAGGTGCTTTCTCTGTGATAATTTTACCTAGTTCCTCATCAAGTGTGTTCTGTTTAACTGGGTTGGTAGCTTTTTGCATCAGGTGTACAGATGGTTATTTGTGGAGACTGATTGATGGGATATTTTAACCTTGCAGTCTACACTCAAAGTTGAAACTCTCTCACTGTCGTCTGCCTGTCTAAATAAATAAATAAATAAGAGCACATTTTCACACAGTCAGTCTTCTGAATTAAAAAAAAAAGTATGTTTACATATATTCAGGTTGTTACTTTACACCCCGGGGCAATTCACACGGTCGTTACATTTAGCCATGTTTTGCTAATTCTCATGTGACGTTCGACTACAAAGTCAATGACGCAGCTCCATGCGTCATTCCGCCAATGGCTCACATTAAAAATAAAACAATATAAAAACAGCCAGAAAAATCCTACACAAATGAATTCCTTTCCCATATGTCGATAATTAACACCATCAAGCACCTGAGTAGCTAGCAGCCTCTCTTTCGCATCAAGCTCGGTGACTCATTCTTGTTTTAAATGGGAAAGCGCCAACAGCTAACTCAAATTGAAAGAATTTGCATTGGGCATTTGATGATGCTGGATAAAAGCCGGTTTTATAGGGTGATTCACGACCACTTTGCTTAATGTGTCATGAGACATTATGTCATTTTGTTCATCTATCTTTGCTCATGACGCATAGTGACAGAATCAACAATTAAAATCTTCTCTCAGTTGATGAAAGAGCACACAGTCCACCCATCAGAAATCTCCATGTGAATCACAAATAAAGGCTAGGTTTACTAGCACTTAGCGGAGAGCTAAAATCTGCACGCTTGGGATGAAATGCACCATTTACTCCACAGTAAAGTGTTGCTTCTTTCACTTTTGGGGGGAAAAATGCTCCAGATTCTTGTCAGTTTTTAATTAGCTTTGCTATCATGCTCAAAAAGAAAAAAAATTAGAGCAAATAATAAAAAAATAATAATATCTTTGTAACCACAGCAAAAGCCAGAAAACCTTGCCACCGATGTGTCCATGCCTTCGCCCTGCGAGTCAGTGGCGGCTCAAACAAGATATTTCCCACTTCACTGCCGCTCATCCCTCAAAGTTAATGGCGTGGAAAATCTGGATGTCTTTAAAAGGTAACAGGTCCGTTATACAAATCTTCTCCATACCCGACAATGCCATCACAGCGTCGACGTGATGACTTGAGGGGTCACTAGCTTATGACTTTCTCATAAGCACTATGGCAAACAGGGAAGGCTATCAAAAAGGTTCCATTTGGTGAATTGGTCTGGGTCGAGTTGTAGACGTAGGCGACTTGATTTGAGTGTCATTCCTAAAAATCGCGGTCATTCCCAGCGTTGACAGGACGCTCAATTGGATTCTCCTCTGCAGAAGCGCGGTTGCATCTATGATGAAGCATTCCAGGTGTCGCGTTTACAGAACACGAAATACATTAACTCATTCACTGCCAGACGATGCGCAAAAATGTGTCCACTCCAGTGACGGGGTTTTTGTCATTATCACTCGAATTCCAGGACCCACAGAATATTGAGTTTTAGGGCTACATAAACAGTCAATGCAGCGGAAGAAATCTTAGACTCTTATTTTGTCAGGAAAAAAAAAGTGTTATTTCCTAAATTATGGGTCTGGAGTTATATGAGGTTGAAATGAGGGTGGCTGTCCAAAATACAATGCAATACATACATATTGGTTTAACAACAGCTAAAGCTGTAACAAAGCGCTAACATGGACATGGAAGGAAAAAAAAAATAATTGCCTGAGGTCTGACCAGCGCTTTATCAGCAACCCGAACAAATTTAGGAATGGTGCTCAACGTCACCCTTGTCAATTGAGTTAAAGAGGCACGTCGATAGATGGACTCTGCCACTTTGATGTCAATCTGCATTGCCTGCAGGAGTGATATAATTAATGCCCGAACAAGCAAGAAAAGCCTTTAGGCTACTTCCTGGTCGGGCTTTAAGCAAGGATTTCCAAATATGGATCAACTTGCTCCTGTGCCTCATCCTCCTGTGACCTGCCCGCCCTGCAGTGAAGGCCTTCCGACTACAATCTTGAGCTTTGATCAACATCGGTAATCAAGTGGTTGCAAGTACTGCACTCCGCTTTGTCTCTAATACATCAACAGTCATCTTGACAAGACTCAGTCAGTGAGTCATGTATTTTCTTCATAAAAGGAAGCAAAGAGCTTTAGAGAAGGAAAACTTGTTTACGCTTCGTAAATCAAGACTAAAACTTTTAAAATTGCATTTTCTACCAACTCCATTTTGAGGCTATATATTCTGATTTCTGTCCTCATTGCGGCTGCACTCTAAATTTTCTTCTCCCTTGTTTTATCTGTTTCGGACCATTACTCTTCATTCATAGCAATCCCGTTTGCATCACGATAGAGATTAGACCGAATAAAGAGTTACCATATTCAAAAGTTTCATGCTGTTATATGCTTAGTCAACATGTGTGACTCGAATACACAATTGAAGCACAGGCAACATGGGGTCAATCAGGTCAACAGACACAGCAAGTTAAACTGTCATCTTCATCTAGGAAATCTGGCCTTGGATAGAATTTAGGACTTATGTATCACCGAAGCAATTTACGACTTGAAACGCCTTCACATAAAGAGCTCTTTAGCCAGGTTACAAATTTATCAGTTCAAGCAAGAGACAATGTTTTATTGCTTGCAGCTGTTCACGCTCAGAACATTCCAAGGGTGTGGTATTATAATCAGGAAAACTATGTTTTACTAATGTATCACTTACATTTGCATATATTCTCAATAAATAGCTTGGCAAAGGGCTGCAGAATTCAGACGTCTGTCATGAATGGCAGCGTCTCCTGCCGGCAGTAAAGACAATCTTTCTGGGTCCGAGCTTTCGTCTGCAGTGCCCGATCGAACATCTCTGACACATCCCAACGTCAAGTCCCTTCATTTGGGCGAAAAGCTTTCCAAATCGCCTTGTTTTGCGGAAAAGGTGCTTTTACCTCGGAGGCGAACGAAAATCTAGAAAAATCCGCATGGGATTGCCCACCATGAACAGCAATTAACAGAAAAAAGTTCAGCTTTTACACGAGCGAGACAAAAGCTGTCTGGCCTAGAAATAAGAGGACGGAAACAAAATCAGAGCCGTTGGCTGACTTCCACGCTAATTAAAAAAAATATCAGGATATCAAAGCTTTGTGAGCCATGGCGGCAACGCGGAATCAAAACGACACAAATGTCTGACGAAAGTGTTAAAGGATAGAAGAGAGAACAGCTTCATTTATAGCGCGGGAAAAACGTGGATGGACTTGTCTCTGCGGCTTGTGAAATGGTTAATTAAAGTGTTTGAGTGTAAGACGCCGGAGGTGCTCTCTCTCGTGTCTTTTTCACTTTGGGTGGGAGGCTGTCCGTGAATAATTAGCTCAGTTGGAGCTTACTCCTTAAGAAGCTTAGCAGCGCTACGAGCTAAAGTATAAGCCAGCTTAGTGAGGTAAGTCATGTACACTAGCCGACGACCGCTTGCTTTCGCTGGCAAACGGGGGGATGTTTGCCAAAATGGTTACTTTTTTTAAAAAAAATATGTTTTATGGGGACCTGGGAACGGATTATTCTCCTTTTAATGCGTCTGTGTAAGCTCTCAGTCGTACAGGAGTGGTCCATCGATGAGAAGGTTTCTTCAGCCGTCATCTGTACAAAAGTGAAGGTTTCGGACTTTTCGCCTCCTATCCAAGAGGCTTCGTCAGCGAACTAAAGTCTGACTGGTCGTATCGGCCCCATTTATATATCCCTAATGTCCAGACCTGGTGGCGCCGGACACAGCTATGATAGGTCCCTACTCTCAGGTTGGGGGGGGGGGGCGCGGGACCCCCCCCTGTGGCCCCACTGTACGGATTATTCTCCTTTTAATGGTTTCCTATTGGAAGTTGATTTTTGGGATACACACTTTTCACCTTACACACTCTGTCTGGGAACCAATTAAGTTTGTAAGACAAGGTATCACTGTATTCCTTTTCCCAAAGTTTCGCACAGAGCATTCATTACAACTCCCTCCATTTTTTGGGAGCTGTTTCCTGTACAAGTTTGCCTAAAACCTCAACAAAACATCAACAAAACTGTCCGGACTCTGAAATCACTCCGTGAACCCCTCCGTTGATACTGTTTAAGACATCACAACGAGCCTGTTCAGCAATTTTGCACACTAATTAAAAACAATGACAGCATCAGCAAGAACTTAAAAAAAACAGAAATTTAGGAGTTGTAAAATGAGATTCTCCCACTGCAAAGTAGTTGAAGGGTTAAACTTGAGCTGATTCTGCACTTTAGGTGCTTACAGCCATAAAAAAAAAGTTCCAGGATCCTTAGAGAAGAAGCTATGTCTTACTTACGAATAATTATAAAATCAGCAACGCGGTGCAGTTTATACATTTTTAACAACCATGCTTTATCTTGAATTTATTTCCCATCTGCAGTCCTAAAGAAAACACAACAGCCCAACAGTTCTGTCCGGAGTCACCTGGCCTGTCTTCCAACCGTGTTAAGTTGCATCTGTATCTTTCTACAGCGATACCTCGGTTTACGAACCCCTTGGTTGACAAACTTTTCGCTTTACGAACGTTAAATGTATGAAAATTTTACCTTGGCGTACGAACTATTTTTCGGGCTACACACGGAGCTGCCACAATGAGTGATGTGTCGTTCGCGAACGAGCCCGTTCTCCGAAAAGAAAATGACAGCCGGAGAGGCCAGACCTCTGCTTTAATAGGTCCCTGCTCAAAGGTCGGGGAACAGTGACCACTCCCTGAAGCCAATCTGATTACCCCTTTTGTTCTGATTACCTCTAATGTCTATCCGTGGCTCTGATTGCCTCATTCCCTCTGGTATCACCTCATTAGCATAACAAAGCCTACGTGGTAACGACCTAAGAAGTCGGTTGGAAGCACGGTCTAAAATTAAACCTTAAGCCACCGTGGTGAGTTACCAGCACAACTTTACTTCACTGACGTAGCTCTTTGGATGAGGAGCGAAATATCCGACACCTTCAAAGAAGAAGTACAGATGACAGCTGAAGAAACCTTTTCCTCGATGGACCACTCCTGTACGGCTGAGAGCCTACGCAGACATACACCTCAATAAGAGAGCGCTTGAATTGTTCACTAGCTCCCAAAAAGTAACATCTAGTACCTCAAAGCACCACTACATTAGCAAAACTTTTAAACACAAAGAAAATACAACTTTCTACATCCGATGCTGGTGGGAGCACAGCACCCCGTGGGCACGACGAGAAAATTCTGTCCAAATCAGGACTGATGTTGTTCAAAACCTTCTCAGTTGAACAGTGTCTAAAAGTTGGAAGACGGTTGAGAATGTTAAGTGTGCAAAACTCAGAGCAGCATTTATTTGAATCATAAATCCAAAGCGGAGGCTATCGCTGGGGGGCATTCCGGCAACTGTGCCGCTTTGTTTGTGTCTGCATTGACTTGCCCACACACTCTTTGTCACATCCAAACTTATTGCACCTGAAGCTAATTCTATTTGGAGTGTGCGTTTGGACCAAAAATGACAGCGCTTCGAGCTCCTCCGCCATATGTTGGGCCAGTGATTAGACCAGAACCATGTGGGGAGAAACGCTATCCCTCAAGTCAAACACCAATGTGGCATCTGCTTGGGATAAGGAATATTTTACAGCTTCCCTGGGCATGATCTCAGATCTAGGAAGGCTTGGTATGTTAGTTTCAGGGAAAGTCGGAAGAAGAAAGACATGAGTCGTGTATGATTAGAAAAAAAATATGTACAGACGTTCCCCATCTTACGAAAGAGATACGTTCCGAACGGTCGTTCATAAGTTGAATTTGTTTGTGATGAAGAATAAGAAAATATCATATTTAAAAGTCCCATGCTTGGCTGGCCAACCAAACATAGGCCCACAGTCAAGGCGCAGATGGCCACAGTCAATCTGAGTGAAACAGACACAGCCCAGTTAAACTGTCATCTTCATCTAGGAGATCTGGCCTTGGACAGAATTTAGGACTTGGGAAAATCCTTCGTCACAGGAGGACTTGAAACTCCCTCACAGGAAGAGCTCATTATCCAGGTTAAATCCAGTGACTGTAAAGTGTCATTGAGAGCTTTGAAAGGCGCTTAGAAATTAAATGTATTATTATTATTATTATTATTATTATTATTATTACAAATTTATCAGTTCATGGAAACGACAACCAATTAAAATATCTGTTTTATTGCTTACAGCTGCTGTTGCTTAGAACATCCAGGGGCGTGGTATGATAATCAAGAAAACTATGTTTTACTAATGTATCACTTTAATTTGCATATACTTTCAATAAATAGCTCGGCAGAGGGCTGCAGAATTCGGGTGTTTGTCATGAATGACTGCGTTCCCTGCCGGCAGTAAAAGACAATCTTTGTGTTCGAGCCTTTGTCCACAGTGTCCGAACGAACATCTCTGACAGTTTGTAAGTTGCTTCAGTGCTATATTTTGTATGGAATATATGTTTAAGTCAAACACTGAAACGGTGAAGTATAAAACACAGACACTCTAACAGTTGTGAAATAAATTCACACCTACCGCAGTGCTAAAACATATATCCTTTGGCCTTTAGTAAGCCATTACTGAAGGCCCAAAATGTTCGTATGTACCGTTATTCGTAACTCGAATGTTCGTAAGTTGGGAAGCGTCTGTATCACAATCAGGAAGATCACAATTACACCCTCACTGCATTCTCCTTCCCAGAGACCACCACGCCACAATTTGGGTCTCAGGCTATTTTGCTGTCACGGCACCGCATCAAATAACAGTGACTTGTAAAAGCCTGCACGACAAAGACAAGCAGAAACAGCCACAAGACCACAAGGATGCCTTTTTGGACTTAATTCCATCAGACAGACGGACTAACGCGATGAAAGCAGATGGAAAATCCACTCAGCCCACATCCTTCCATTAAAAGAGCATTTGTTGTTTCTCTACGACGTCGCTGCAATCCTGTGCACAAGACAGCGCAATTTCTTGCCATGCATTACTCCAGGCTTTTGTGCTAATATGATAGCAGCAAGAGCGAGGAGGGAGTGGGTTTGTTCCAGAGGCTGAATGGACATTATTTGTTTCAGTACCAAATTCTGATGGCGTACACGACTTCATTTCATTTCACTTTTCAAGCAATTTATATCCAATTTCCCTGTGTTAACAAGTACATAACATCCCATGGCAGAAAAACACATATAGACAGATAAAATAACTATACAGTGATACCTCGGCTTACGAACACTTTAGCAAATGAACTTTTTTTGCATTCCGAACATAAAACGACTTTATTATACAGTACAGTTTATTTCTTTAATTACAATCCCATCTTGACCAATCACGTGCGGCTTTAACCGAAGACTGGGGGCGGGGAATAGAGGGAAAAAAAGCCGGCTGCCATTTTCAGCTTCGTTCACTTCAGAGGTAACAGCTCCAAGAACCGTCTCGTTCCCGAACGAGACATCACTCATTGTGGCGCTCCGTGCATTTCCCGAAAAATTGTTTGTATGCCAAGATTATATTCTCGCGAATTTTACGTTCGTAAGGCGAAAAGTTCCCTAGCTAAAGCATTCATAAGCCGAGGTATCACTGTATTTTGGAATTGTTCCCGGCGGCGTCTCGCAGAATACCAGTTGACAGCAGTGTCATGTCCAGAGGAAACACAACGGAGGGCAGTAACGAGCGAATGTCTACTAAGACGCAGAAGACAAGTGACAGACAGCCAGCTGTCTGGTACACCTCCCCCGCCCAAAAAGTGAGTGACACCACCACAACTCTGAAGACATTATTCCATCCCATAGTTAATCCGACAATGGCAAGACTCCATATTTCAGACACGCCGCCAAGTGACAGGACTGTTCACTAACGCTTGTAATGTAACCGCCCCAGACATCCGGGAATGACAGTGCTACGCTAAAAATCCCCTGATTAGGATACAAAACCTTATTAACAGCACCGTGTTGTCAAAATACAGTGAAATCAAGTCCCAATGGAAGAAAGCACTTTGCAGATGAGCGTCTTATCGTAGTCACTCAATCGGCTTGTCCTACTACAGCTGTGGATCAAACGTGGGGGGACTACATCACCTATTAGCACGCTAATGCCCCGTGCGCTCTCAGTCGCAAGAGATCGCCAATGTTATCTCCGTTTCATCCTTTGTTGGGGCTTTAGTTCTCCAGAGGTGCGCTCGCCAAGCGTCACCAAATCACTCATTGTCAACGATAGGAAAGCCGCTGAGAGAGAATAGACTGAATAGAAGTCATCATATTTAAAAGTGCCATGCTGTTATATGCTTAGTTGGTTGAAGATGTGATATTACACAAAGCACAGAAAATCTGGGGTTAATCCGAGATGAACAGACTGTTATCTTCGTGTAGGACAAGGGTGTCAAAGTCGTTTTTTGCCGCGGGGCACTTTGTAGTTCAAGTTTCTTCTGGGGGCCGTGATGAATTTGGGGAAGCCAGACGTCTAGGGGTGTGGTATTCAAATCAAGAAGACTATGTTTTAGTAATATCACTTAAATGTGAATGTATACTCTCAATAAATAGCTCGGCAGAGGGCTGCAGAAGTTGGGCGTCGGTCATGAATCGCTAAGTCCCCTGCCGACAGTAAAAGACAATCTTCCTGTGTCCGTCTGAAGAAACATCTCTGACAGCCACCATTCGTTGATGTTGACCTGCTTCAGTTGAGCAATTTGGAGCGTGTCAAAAAATGTCCATCACCCATTTTTTTAGACTCTGGATGAATCCATGTTGCCTTTCGTTGGGAGGATGAAGAAGCAGATAGTTAAATCTCTGCCATGGCAGCACCCTTTTCACATTTTTCCTTCTGAAAAGCAATTTTCAGGACTGTACTTACAAATAAATCCATCATCAGTGCTCAAATCAGTTACGGCGAATGTGCAGTAGCCCGGTTACTCAACTAACATTGCCGTCATTGCCATGCTGAGCCGAATTGTTGTGCTTTTCCAGACAGAGCCGTCGATGATTTATTATTTGCTACTGACATGATTTCATGCTCGTCGCTTTGGTCAGTTTGCTGATGGATATAGCTCGAGGTAGACATACTGTGAGACAATTTAACAAGGTTTTTGACACTGCTTGATCACCGTGACAATTAAAATATCTCATCTCTTTCTTGGGTCGCACGACGGTTGATTATGGCTTTCATTTGTGTTCCAAATGACTATTTTCAAGCCACGATAGGACACATTCGAAACGGTCCAAATCAAACTGACTTTGTGTTTACCCGGGATTGATGAATGGTTTTACACATTGTTCTCCAAAGTCCAGAAAAATGATCAATGATGATATTTGAGGCTGAAAAAAATTCAGCCTCAAATAGTAATTGGGGTTCTTTGGTCCAAGGAAATGCCCGAGGCAGTTTTTTGGGTTTATTTTACGTCTATGCTGTCGGAAAATAGTCAAACGAAACCCTGCAACAATATCTCATTTTTGGCATGTAAGTAGCACTTTGATAACCTGGTGAGAAGGCCAACTTTAAAATAAGCCTCATGGTGCCACATAATAGTACCTGAACCTTGCTATTTTTGGCATTTATTAATTAAACAATTAAACGCACTAGCGGTTTATGAGAGCCTGATTACTTTTTTAACTCATTCACTGGCATTCACGAATTTAATGGAGTCTTCATTCATGTCACATTTACTCCGCAAATTTGTACACGCAAAGACTTTTAAACCGAAATGAAAAGAAGTCAACGTTGTTTAGCAACATGAACCCGAAGAACAGGTTACATGTCAGCAGTCACATCACAAAATGAGAATTTCAACAACTTTCCATTTGTTGCCTTGCCTTTCATCGTCTCCAAGCAACTCTCATCACTTTGATTTTGTCAGGCAGAGAATTAAGCATTGTAAAACTGAGTGCAAAGCAATACTTGGATATTTTTTCCCATCAGGACTGAGGAGCTATATTCCTCCCGGAACACCTACTACACAGCACACACAGCGTGAAATTCTCCAGAATACATCATTCCACCTACTATAAACAATCCCCTTCTGCACTGGGAGTATTCTTGTTTAGGTTTCACAGATCCAAATACTTCACAGTTGATGTCTGAAAGTGTAGAGTGGAATGTGTTATTTCGTGAGTGCGGCAGGGTATCTGGAACTTTAAAAGTGCAAATAGAAATAGAAACAAGATTTCTGAAGATCAAACGTATACAAATAGATCATCTACAATGACAAACTATGCCACAAGAATGAAGGAAAAGGAATATTGGTTTGGGTGTGTCGGAGATGTTTGTTCGGACACTGTGTACAAAGTCTCGAACACAGGAAGATTGTCTTTTACTGCCGGCAGGGGACGTAGACATTCATGACCGACCCCCAACTTCTGCAGCCCTCTGCTGAGCTATTTATTGAGAGTTTATTCAAATTTAAGTGATATTAGTAAAACATCCACGCATCCAAACATCCAACAACCACGCCCCTAGACGTCCCAAGCACCAACATTCATAAAACAATAGAATGTAGACATTTTCAGATTTGTACTTTCCAAGAACCGATAGATTTGTAATGTGGCTAATGAGGTCTTCCTGTGAAGGAGTTTACCCAAGTCGTAAATTAGTAACATCAGTAAAACACAGTCTTCTTCATTTGAATATACCACACCTCTGGACGTCTCATGCACCAACATAACGTAGATATTTTAATGGGTGGCCTTTCCATGAACGGATAGATTTGTAACCTGGCTAATGAGCTCTTCCTGTGAAGGACTTTACCCAAGTCGTAAATTAGTCCAAGGCCAGATCTCCTACATAAAGATTACAGTTTAACAGGCTGTGTCTGTTCACCTCAGATTGATCCCAGATTTTCTGTGCTTCCATTGTGTATTGTCACACATGTTCAACCAACTAAACACGTCACAGCATGAAACTTTTAAACATGATAACTTCTATTCTGTGTATTCTCTATCAGGGATGTTCCTGAGAGCCCGACAGAAACAATAACTCTTTCATGTATTAATAATGTGTAACCTGTAACCTGTGAACATGATAGACTGCTCATTTCCATGACCGCTGTATCTAAAAGGGTTAAAAGAGCTACAGAGATTCCTGGTCGGTCATGACCATGCCCTCGAGCAATGATCTCCCATCGTCTACACACAGCAAATGACCGAAAATGCGTTTCAAGACATTAGCTCGGAACATCAAACCAAAAGTAGTCCTCTTGGCTGTTTGGAATTTTGCAATAAAATTCAAGAATCTGCCACCGATGTCCAAGTGAGCACGTCATTACTAATTATCATTTTGAGGCGGCCCGGTAGTCGAGTGGTTAGCACACCGGCTTTACAGTGCAGAGGTCGCCGGTTCGCGTCCCGGTCCGGCCTCCCTGTGTGGAGTTTGCATGTTCTCCCCGGACCCGCGTGGGTTTTCTCCGGGTCCTCCGGTTTCCTCCCACACTCCAAAAACATGCATGGCAGGCAGATTGAGCACTCCAAATTGTCCCTAGGTGTGAGTGTGAGAGTGACTGTTGTATGTCTTTGTGTGCCCTGCGATTGGCTGGCAACAAATTCAGGGTGTCCCCCGCCTCGTGCCCGAAGACAGCTGAGATAGGCTCCAGCAACCCCCGTGACCCTAATCAGGAATAAGCGGTACGGAAAATGAGATGAGAGATGAGATTTTGAGTCACGTGTGTCTCCGTCAAAACCCTGAGCCAAACTCACCAAACCCCAAGGGTTCATTTGCACCCAGGTTAAGAACCACTGCTCTCAGTTATTGATTGATGAAGAACAGCAGAGACAACAAATTACGACAATACTCCAAAAAAGACATCTCCCTGGTCATTAAGAGGCGTATAGCAAATCAAATCTACTCCACTATTTGACTGAGGAAGATTAGTATGAAACAGACTATTTTATCCCTCAGTAAAAGTACTGTAACATAAAGTGAGCATGCAGATTATGAAGCAATCACCATTAAACAAATTTCCCGCGTGAGCAGTTTATTCCAATATTCCAGCAATTGCAATCAAAAGATTGGTTTTATACATTCACTTTTATGACAGACCGCGGTAACAGGACATATGACACTGTGACCGTGAGTTCTGCGAGACTTTCCGTCACTTTGATGACATGCTGTCGACTTTTCATTCCGTTCATAAATACAGCGTCGTGTAACTGCTGTGACGAATCGTAAAACAGCACTTAGAGTGCGTCGGCAGTAAATAGTACAAGTGGAAGAACATGTTAAGGTTCAGACCTTCGCACCATTACACTCGACTATGGGCTGAATCACTAACTTGATTCTGTCCTGAACATATGAGCGACTACTCCAACAGAAGTTAAATATTATCACCGCCTCCATAAATCCCCTTAAAGGAGTACTTCCCCTTTTTTCACCCTATTCCTAGAAAGCAATTCCTTTTTGCAAAACTGTCGCTGCTCTGTGAACGGTGACCTGACTGGCTTTTAATAGAAATTTAATAGGCACAATCAGGTCATGCCTGGCTTTCATTGCTGTCATAGTCATACTTTAACATGTCTGGGGCATGATTGTGTCAAACTACCGAAAAGGGCAAGAATTACAGCGCACCTTTTACCTTTTTTGTCTTTGCCTCGCTAACAGTTTTGTCTCATCTGACCCGACCTTTACTGCAGGGCCATGTAGAGCTTTCGGTGCCATAACTCCGGGTTGAGACAAAGTGCTATATCCCTTTTAAGATGCATGGGCTCAATATTTTATCACACGTTTAAGTCATTGTAGCGGCAACTTTAAGTTGCTCTTGTTGCTACTTCAGCAAGGCATGAAGATTTCTGACACTTCCCTTTCCTATATCATGAATGACAACAAAAGATGAGGCAGTGATCGTTGATCCCAAAAATGTTCGCTTTATTGTCATGAACAAAAACCAAGGCTCATCAAAACGTGTGTAGAGAGTAAAAATAAAAAAGGGAGTAAACATAAAAAAGTGAGTGAACACAACTTGGACACTGGCCTTTTATACTAACATGCTAACATGCTCTGAACAGGTTGTGACCACGTTCATAATATCTGATCACGTGACTTCAGACGTGACTTCAGGCGATCTGTCAGTTTGATCAGGTGACTTTAGACGATCCGATCAGGTGACTGCAGACGGCCTGATCAGGTGAATTCAAACGATTCGATCAGGTGAATTCAGATGATCCGATCAGGTGAATTCAGACCATCCGATCAGGTGACGATAGACGATCCGGTCAGGTGACCACAGACGGCCTGCTCAGGTGAATTCAAACGATTCGATCAGGTGAATTCAGATGATCCGATCAGGTGAATTCAGACCATCCGATCAGGTGACGATAGACGATCCGGTCAGGTGACCACAGACGGCCTGCTCAGGTGAATTCAAATGATCCGATCTGGTGAATTCAGATGATCCGATCAGGTGAATTCAGCCCAGATACCTCAATATTGCTAATAAATTTACTAAAACGGCAATAAAATGAAACATATTACACATTTTCAAAATCTAATTATACAATTGTGAACAATAACAAAAATCAAATTTATTAACCGAAATGCCCTTATGGCTCGAACAGTCATATAAATCTGTAAAATCTGAGGTAGAGTAGTGTCATACTTTGAACACAGACGCTGGTTTTTATGGCCCGCCTCGATCGAATACAATAATACATGATGCCCTTCAGGGGAAAACCACAGCCTCTCGCCGAAACATCTGACATGCAGGAAGGAAGCCGACATGCTTTACAAATCGCTAATCCCTGCCACCGCAAATGGCAGCCATTCGGTCAATAGACACCCAGCCCACGGCGGCTACTCACGACTAACATCCATCACGTACCACAACGGAGAAAAGCAGTTTGTCATAGCGATCTAATCATCTCGCCAAAGCCGGTCAAAGGAGCGGATAAATGCAAGTATTGAGACAGCTTCAAAAGTGACACGCGTTGTTTGTCTTTGAGATGCTAATCACTTTTCAAAGAAGCGGTAAGGAACAGTTGTTAAGATAATCGCTACTAAAAACAGCAGTGGGGGTGAACGTTGTTTGGCTGCAGGTTAAAAGTGTAATTCATACTCAAGCCATAGTGGGAAATGTCCAAAGACGTTTTTCAAACGCAGCAGATGGAGGCAAAGCGTTAGGGACTTTGTGACGATAATGATACAATTATTTTTTTTAATTATGTTCATCAAGAAAAGGTTTGAGATGGCAAAAGTTGGATTATCTGCCTTACAATATTGTCTGATCATGTTCCTGTGAGGATAAGTTTGGCACAGAACTTTGGCGGTCGCATCAATATGAGCGTTGACGGCACACGTCATCAAGACAGAGCATCAAATGTTTTTTTTTTCTTTATTTACCGTTGCTGAAAATATATTCTTTCTTTTGCCCAGCCGACTTGCCTTGTCAACTTGTCTGCGGTAAAGCATCGTCTAATTACGGTACCGTGCGGTTAATGCTAACATAACTCGAAAAAGTCCGGGCATGTCCTACGAGATCAAACACCAGTCAAGTCAGCTTTTTCAACAAGCCACCATCTGCAAGATTTAAAGCAGCAGCTATCACACCAAACAAATTATATTTTGTTGCTTTTAATAGATTCTTCCTAACTTCCAAACTTGCTGCCCCAAAAAAAATGTCAAGAAACCACAACGCTTTCTCATACGTCACAGATGCACAGCTGACCTTCAACCAGATATTGCATCGCGGTGTTTTGGACCAGACAAGCTGTTGCGTTTCCATGTCTCTTGACAGACAGGTGCACAGAGGACGGACGCGCCGCTGCTGTTCCGTCTTTCAACCGTGAAGTTTGGGATGATGGCGCAAATGTTTCAGCTCCGTCACATCTCATCTAAGTCAATGTCACCCACCTGGCCTAGGCTCGTGGATTCAACTGTGAATTAAGCGCCGCAAAGTCATTTGACACTCATACCTCACTGACTGGAGATTAATCTGATTAATTATTGAGCCTTTATTTGTTTCCCTCAGTGATTGTGGGCTAAAGGGGTCCTGTCACAAATGCTCTGAAAGTTTGAATGAAAGCCATGCAGCTATCTGAAGCACTGGAAGGGCCTTGGGGAAGGTTATACCAATCTGATCGACCCCAGTTATGGTTGAGGCACTCGGGTGATCAAGACCAGGCAGTTGTGTACAACAGGGAGCTTTATGTAACAGAATATGATATGATTTGATGTACGGGTCAATCAAGATTTTTACACCCAGATCCTAATAATGAGTTTATGATCCTTTGACCAGAGTCAAGGTCATCCAAGGTGTGCCAAGTTTCTAGTTGCAAAGACCGTTTGGAGAAGGTTGAAGAGTCGTGAGTCTGCAGAGTTCGATTAAATGTCAGAAGTGAGACGATGTGAGAAGTAGGACAACATTTTTGTCATATTTATTGGAGGAACCCTTGGTGCAGGTTATCTACGACTGATTGGCCGATGGTGATTACACACGTACAGTAAATAAGAGATCTAAACTGGAAGGTTGTGTGACTGTATGTGCGATGATTTTGTGTCAGAACACATTTTTAGACCCATCCAAGTCTCGGGAGGGGTTATTTTAACTCAGTAAACTCATCTTAAAATCCGGTTTGAGGGTGTGACTTCACCAAATTCTGTTAAAAAAAAATGTGCCAGAAGAGGGAAAATATTGAGGTACCATCTGTGGCATCAAATGTTGCAGTTGAAAGAAAAGAAAACTAGCGTGACAGTCCTGCCGTGATTCCAAATTACAAGACCTGTTCAAATACGGGTTGAGGAAACAACTTCGCAAATTGATGCTAAAGCTTCTCCAAATTCCGTAACTAAGAGTAGCAGAAATGGGATGACAGAATAGAGACCGTCTGTATTGTGCCTACGTTCAAGTTGGAAGGATTCTTACAAGAAATTGGGTAAACGTGTCTGACATGGGCCAGATTTCAGTGTGACAGAATGTGCTCTGCCCATCTGTTGAATTTCATGTCGGTGCACTGTGGTTCAAATCTGGGGTGAGACTACTTCTCTTCACAGTTCTGCAACAACGGTGTTATATGTGGGACTGGAGGTGTGAGGCCGTGTGTCTGCAATAATCCCAAGAAATTTATCAGTACTCGGGACATGGAGGGATGTAGCCAGCATTTTAACAAGTCTGGAAAGGATACTCTTAAAAATCGCTGGAGAAAGTGACCCTGAAAAGTATAAGCAGCACAAACCAGTAGCCTCTTTATTCATTGTATTCCTCACTATGACACGTCAGATATTATCAGTAGCTCACTAAATTGCCTTTCAGACATTACATTCAGTTTCTGTTTACGTTGTACTGCGGAGGCAACAATGATGCACCGTATATATGAGCATAAAGTTGAGCGATTGTCACAATGGTCTCACAGCTCCGTCCTTGAACAGTGTCATCTCCGAGAAAAGCAGTCTAGGATTTTTGCTCAACATACGGTCAAACAATGAGGGTAGTTTGTCTTAGATTCTGTAAGCAGTTGCGCTAACCTGACAGACAAAGGCAAAAATATCCTTGATGAACTCATGTTATTTCAAACTGGCAATTCAAGAATGAATGCGACAAAAATCACACACCAAGACTACCAAGTTAAATGGAACCAAAACCTGTGATCTGGATCTAGATTTTTATGTTCTATAACTTATTCCATTGATTGAATGTTCGAGGAAGGGCAGTTCAATTCGGTTGACTGAAGACTCGAAGCAATATTTTTTTTTGAAAAGGTTCAGTAAACAAGAAAACAAAAATGATGATGCGGCAATTTTTTACATGGAACAAACTGCCACCCGTCGACAAAAAAACATACTTGGTCCTTGTCCATGCAGCCGTCATCATATTTTAACTTCCTGTAGCAGTTTATGAGCCCCCTTCTGTTATAAATGCTACACAAATATATTTTTTACTGTTTTACTTTACAACCTCACAGTCAGATTACAACAATAACAACAATCAATTTATCGTCTGAATTTTTCACGATTCGTGTAACAATAATACGTAAATACAAATTGGAAGTAGCTGTGGATGAACAAAAACAAGCGGAGAAAGCAGCAAGGGCACAAAATAAAAAGCATTTGTTAATTTTTGACTAAAAATAATGTGGAAAAGTATGCCGGCTCCAAGATAACAGCAAAGAGGAGAGTGCACCTTAAAAAGGAATCACTCGAGCACATGATCCGCATTCCCTGTGGGACATCGATACTGCTATCAACTGCTAACACTCAACCAGGGTTCAGGCATGTCAAAATGTTCCAAGAGCCCTATAGGACCTAAATAATGAACTAACCAAATAATACACAAATAAAAATATAAATAGAGTCGGAAAAAAATGAAAGCCTTATAATCAAAGAAACATTTGCTGTTGATATGTATATTAAACTACAATAAAAATGACTACACACGAGATTGTGTATATTATAACCTATCATGACCTTTGTCGAGACCTGACGTAGTTATGGGTGCACTTTTGCGGCATGTTTACTCTCCCGTAGCTCATGTATACAGTCTTCAAATGCTTCTCTCTTTACAGAGTCCCATTCTTATATATATATATATATATATATATATATATATATATATATATATATATATATAAATATATATATATATATATATATATATATATCCCCCAAAAATTGTTTTTATTTATCATGTTGAAATATTTTGCTTCTGCACATTCGGCTTACATTAGCTGGCTGGCTATCTATTAGCTATGTATCCAGCTAGCTGGCTATCTATTAGCTATCAATACAGCTAGCTGGCCATCTATTAGCTATACATTAGCTAGCTAGCTTTCTATCTGTTTGAGTTACTTCTGGATTGAGTGAACGCTGGCGCGTGTGGCTGCTACTGCTCACGTGCAGAAAAACTCAACCTGTGACTGTAAAGTGACCTTGAGAGTTTTGAAAGGCGCTTATAAATGAAGTGTATTATTATTATTATTATTATTATTATTATTATTATTAATATAGACACCTGTCGCGTGTGTTGAAAGCTATGTCGCACACCTTCGTTGACAAAAATGTTGACAATTCATATTCATTCTACGCATTTTTACAGCATTGGAAAATGTTAAGAACGTCAGATTTCTCCAGAAACCACATTAAGGCAAAAATAGATTTCCCTTTCCATCTCTTCCATTTTCAAAAATTTACAAAAAGGCTCCAGGGATCCACTAAAGAGACGTATCCAGCTCTAGAACCGCGTGTTGCCGACCATCGTGCACGTCCTTTAAAGCCCTTCAGGTCGACAGCAGCTGCCTTGCATTTCCCCGGCCGGTAACAAACATATCAGTGTCATTGTGATAGCACTTTAACGCTCTCCAACCATGAACTAAAGCTAAAAATAAAGTCGTCGTGAGAATTTATGGTGTCCCCCAAGTTAGCGAGGTAGTGCTACATTATGCATTAAAGCAGAGGACTTTAAAGCAAACAGAGAAAGTTGACGCTTCATTTCGCCGGAATAGTTAAGTGCTTCTGCTGTCTGACAGCCTCTTAATAGGCCGCAGAGTTCAACATCTCCAGCGAGGCCCAGAACGAGAAGGTCTGTTGAAGAGCACATACGCTCATTCTGGAAAATAAATCAATGCCTGAGGGGTTGAGGGGCTTGGGGGGGGGGGGGGGCAATGAAAGCTCAACACGGTGGCATATGAAGTCCAATGAATTCACAAAGGCATTATCTCCTTCCTAATGCCTCTCCGTTCGGATGAGTGCATTAAACGCTCCGTGTTTGTCCACTGGCTCTTAGATGAGTACAATAGAACAAGTCGGACCACAGCGCAATCGCTATCCATACGCTCATATTTATTGTACTTATGCATTATTTAACGGTGCTGCCTGCATTTCAAATTTTTATGGAGAGCTCCATTGGTTTTCTCAAGAGAGCCAAAAGGAAATGCTTCTCGGGTCAGGAGATAGTGATCAAAAAGAGAAGATACTGCTGCTGCTGCTGCTGCTGAAAGGATGATGTAAATCAATGTCGCCTTCAGATCAATGGTGAAGGGCCTGCACAGTGTTCCGAAAGACAAAGGTCAAAGTGTGGGTTCTTAATTGGAGTTGAGTGGATGACACAATAGTGAGCGACTTGGAAAACATGCTATATATATATATACAGTAAAGTCTCGTTATATCGATATTCAAGGGAGTCCGAAAAATTATCGATATAACCGGGACTATCGATATATCCGACCCTGTTTGCATGTAATTTTCTCCGTGCGCACATAGAAATAGTATCGATATAACCGGGACTATCGATATATCCGATTTCGATATAACGAGACTTTACTGTATATATATAGAGCCATTTTTATTTTACTATGCTTAGAATATCTTGTTTTTCTATCCCCCCCCCCCAACACTAAAAGGCAGAGTGCAGACTGCAAGGTTAATCAGGCTGCACAAATAACCCGCACAAGCCATCTGTACACTTGATGCAAAAAGCTATCAACCCAGCTAAACAGAACACAATTGATGAAGAACAAGGTAAAATGATCACAGAGAAAGCACCTACAAGGGATCATTCCTCAAGATGGTGAAAGAAGGAGGTTACGTTGCTCATCAAGTGTTTAATGCTGATGAAAGCGGCCACTCCATTCCATCAAGCCATCAACGACCATCACAAAGGTAAATAAAACGACTTTATTATATAGTATAGTTTATTTCTTTAATTATAATACCATAGCACATTTATTATACATAAAATAAGGTATATGTTGTGTAGTTTCAAGAAAATTAGAAAGTAGAAAATCATGTTTCATGAGGACCTGGGAACGGGTTATTCTCATTTTAATGGTTTCCTATGGGAAATTAATCTTTGGGATACACACTTTTCGCCTTACACACTCTGTCTGGGAACCAATTAAGTTCATAAGCCAAGGTATCACTGTATATAATAACATTGAATGAAAAAAAAATACCTCAGTCTACATCCCGATATTTGGGAAGCCCTGATGTAAAAGATATATAGTCGATCGGACTGGTCCATATGCTTTTTACAGCGCGTATCCTCGAAATGGAATATGTGTGTCAGGCCTCCAGCGGCAGCGGGCAGCTTTAATGATGTCGTATGTTTAGATTAGGATGGCCGCTCGCTGAGCCCAGCTTGCTGCTCAATATCATCCCTCAAAGCGTTCGACCCAATCGCCTCCTTACTCAATTTAATGCCAATCCGCATCCTTCCGACAGCTTCAAACTTCTAATCTCTTTTCGTCAATGGATGCTACATGTTCGTGTTTGCTTTCAACATTTAGCTTGTAGTAGACGTGCACATTCCACCATGACGTCCCTGATCCACTGCTGAAAAGGAGGCTTCGATTCTCTCCTCTTTCATCTAGAACAGCTTCATGTCACAAAGAGGTTACAGCGAGTGCTGAAGAATGAATGACTCTGTGTCTTTGTGTTGTCATTATTTGTTTTCTTTAGTTTTTTTTTTTAACTTCAAGATGACGCCGCGAGAGTGGCTGCCTTTCCAGCAGCTCCTGTATTTCAGTTTTCTACTTCTTTCTTTCCTTTCCTCTTCCTTTCATAACTTTGCCGCTGTGTTATTTCCGGCTAGAGTGAACCCTGGCGCGAATGGCTGCCGCTGCTCACCTGCACAACAAAAAAAAAATCCTGTGACTGTAAAGGATACGCAGAAAAAAAATATCCTGTGCCTGGAAAGTGACCTTGGGAGTTTTGAAAGGTGCTTATAAATGAAATGTATTATTATTATTATTATTATTATTATTATTATTATTATTATTATTATTATTATTATTATCATCATCATCCTCATTATTATTTCCATTATAATAATTATAATTGTTATTATTATTATTATTATTATTATTATTATTATTATTATTATTATTGACTGAATTGGCACACGGTCGCACTCTGTGTGGCACTGAATGACTCTTTAATTCACAAATAAACCCCCCTCAACATCCTCCCTGAATCCAGCAAACATAACTGGAGTGCTCATGAAGAAGCATTATGCTTCTCTCCCATTAAAATGTGTTTAATCGACGAACCACATGCACGCTCATCCCCCCCCACGTGCCTGATCAATTGATTTAAATGACACCGCCAGTTACGCAAGATAAATACTGCACTTTATTTAGAACGCCGCCTGACTTGTTCAAAACACAAACGGGTTGCTAGATAGCCCCTTTTCAGGGCAGCTTGAAATGTAAAAGAATGTGGAAAGTTAGCAAAGTAGCATTAAATTACATTAGATTAGATTGGATTGGATTAGATTCGATGAGCCTTTATTTATTATAATAATAATACATTTCATTTCTCAAGGTCACTTTACAGTCACGGGGTCCGTTTTTCTGTGGGTGAGCACACGCGCCAGCGTTCACTCAACCTGGAAGTAACTCAAATAGATAGAAAGCTAGCTAGCACGCCAATCGATGGCCAACAGATACCTAACTAGATAGCCAGCCAGCTAGATAGATATCTGGCTAGCTAGGCAGCCCGATAGCTAATTTTCATTCCAATTGAAAGGTCGGGAAAATTAAATTGAAGCCCAAGTTCAAAACCCGACTGGGTTTAAAATCATTCAAAATATCCCCAAAACGTTTTTTTTTTAGTGAGGAAACCAATGTACAATCGGCATCAAACGTCCACGACTGCACAGTGAGCACAAAGCCACGTCGCTACATTGTCTCGCTAAGTGTTTCTCGACTGGCTGATCAATAGCGGGTGGCGGCCGCTGCACTCTCATTCCTGCAGCACTCTAATTCCTGCAGTGTCTGATAACCCTCATCAAGTCTGCCGATTTCATAAGGCCAACGCATGACACCCGCGCCACGGGCAGATGTTGGAATACAAAGCAACAGAGCGATGAGCCAAAGAAGCCATTAATTCCGCACCCGCGGCCCAATGGAAAGATTCAACAGTGGCAACTTCTCCGCTGTTATTTTTGTGTTTTTTTTACTTCAACTTTTCCATGATTTAAAAAAAAGGGGGGCTTCGCTATAACACATGATAAGCAGAGTCTTGCCTGACTTTATGAGGCCGACGCGTGACAGAAAGTGCCGGGAGACCCTGCTGTAACATCACGCAACACACCGAGTGGGCGTCGTCAGCCGCAGTTGCTAATGGTGTTTGCTAATGCTAATGGGGATCCGCGAGAACTACAGTAACTTTCGCGTAATAGTTATATTAAGTTCATCCTGTCTACTTGATATCTAATTTAAAACAGATTCTTTTCTTACAGACAGTGTATTGTGGGTGAAGAATCTGTTTTAAATTACAGTAACTTTCATTTGGAAGAAGCAGGAACAGCCGGGAGTGGATTAATTTATTAATTTATTGATGTATCGATGTAGCGATTCATCAACGTATCAATGTATTATTTTTTTATTAATTTATTAATTTAGTTAGTTAATTTGTTTGTTTCGCTGTTTATTTGTTTTACTTGTTTATTTGTTTATCTAAAATGTTATCTATTTATCTTAATCATTATTTATTTATCAAAACTGTTATTTATTGAACTTATTTGTTTTTATTGTACTTGTTTATATATTTTACAAGTGCATTTATTCATCTAAATGGTTACTTGTTTTTCTAAATATTTATTTATGGAAGCTGTTGTTTTTTATTTTACTTGTTTATTTTTTTTTCTAAATTGTGATTTGTTGATCTAAATTGTTATTTATTTATATTAATAATTATTTATTTTCTTATGCATTTATTTTTCATTTAACATGTTTATTTATTTTACTTGTTTATTTATTAATCTAAATTGTTATTTATGTATCGAAATTGTTATTTATTCATCGAAACCGTTATTTTTGATTTTACTTGTTTATTTATTTATCTAAATTGTGATTCGTTTAACTAACTTGTTATTTATTAATATGAATCATTATTTATTTTCATATGCATTTATTTTTCATTCAACATGTTTACTTATTTTACTTGTTTATTTATCTAAATTGTGATTCGTTTAACTAAATTGTTATTTATTTATATGAATCATTATTTATTTTCTTATGTAATTATTTGTTATTTAACATGTTTATTTATTCTACTTGTTTATTTATTGATCTAAATTGTTATTTATGTATATAAATCATTATTTATTTATTGAAACTGTTATTTATGTATTTTATTGCTTTGTTTTTATTTTACTCGTCTATTTTTATAGACTTTATCTTATTCATCTAAATTGTTATTTATATAAATGATTTTTTATTTATCAAAACTGCTATTTATTTATTTAACTTATTTGTTTTGATGTTACACGTTTATTTCTTTATCTAAATTATTATTTATTTACTGAATCTGTTATTTTATTTTATTTTTTTTTTGATTATTTATTTATCTCAATTGTTATTTGTTCATCTAAATTGTATTTATCTGAATCATTATTTATTTATTGAAACTGTTATTTATGTATTGTTTATTCATTTATTGTGCTCATTTATTTATTCATCCAAATCGTCATTCATTTTGCTAAATCGTTATTTATAAAGTTATTTATTATAATCAGATTTTGAGTGGGTGACACGCAGGTCCTGCTCGCAGGCCTGGGTAATGTCAGCGTTTTCGCGGTGACTCGCCGCTAGTGACAAGAGCATACTGGCCAGAGCTAGCACACTGGATCTGTAGCAAACTGCATAAGCAAGTCTGTTGTTGTTTTGATTTAATCGCGATTTTCTCAACCCACAATGGCTTAAAGAGGAGAAGAAATGGATTTGGTTGCAGATTTACTGTTAAAGCCATTTTCAAGAATAGATGGGCATCATAAAGACAGGTTGGACAGCTCCGACGCTAGCAAAAATTGGCAAATAATTATGATCATAAATCCACAAGTTCCTGGTAAAAACTCAAACAGTGTAATGACAGTATTTCTTTCTTCACAAGTTATTTCCGGGGTAACGGGACTCTCTAGGAAATCACACCACACTCGCAGCTGTGACATTGATTCAGACATAGCACTACTGAAGGCCCAGGAGTGATATACACAGCCCACCACTGCTATATGTTAAACGCTATTTCACCTTGACTTGAACTTGAATATCACGTCAAATTAAACTGATTAGCAAGCTGTCAAAATCGGTTAAAACGTCAAAGCCAGTATGACGTTCCATTCGTCTTGAAGTCTCGACCTTCGCCGCTTTTTGACATCCAATGTATGTTTTACAGTTAGCGGGGGCAAAAGAGGCATGTGTCACAAGGCGGAAGCGTGCCAAGACCCTTTGACAACTTTCATTTCCTGCCAGCGTAATTCTAGGCGACAACTGCCAGGCTTTAGTCCATCATACAAACACGCTGTCCTTCAGAATAAGTATGTGCATGTTCTCCCTTTTTTTTTGAACTGGTGGTGCGAATGCAACCCAACCACATCCGCCTACAGTTGATGCTCTCAGATACAAACGCCAGTGCCCGCTCGCCCTTGACCGTCATCGTATTGACATCCAACCCCCCCCGCATGACTCTTACAGATTTACAACCACACCGCTGCTTCCATCATGGAAAGATATTCACCCTGATAAGCCACTGAACACCATAAAATGCTGAAAATAGACGAGATCAAACTTCCCAAAAGATACAATTCCATAAAACAGGTCACAGATTTGTGACGATAACGATAGATGATCAAATTATCGATCTAGCAAAGAAAATAGCAGATATAGTGATACCTCGGTTTACGAACCCCTTGGCTTCCGAACTTTTCGGTTTACGAACGTTAAATTTATGAACATTTTACCTTGGCATACGAACCTTTTTCGTACACGGAGCTGCCTCAATGAGTAATGTGCCGTTCGCAAACAACAAAATGGCATCCGACTGTTTTTGTCTTCTATTCCCCCGCCCCCAGTCTTCAGTTAAAGCCACGTGATTGGTCAAGAACGCAGCAGTGAGGGAAGGTGGTTTAAACATTAAAGAGACAGGCAAACGACAGTGAGAGAGTGACCAAACGGATAGAAAACAGTGACAGTTGGACTCGGTTCAACTTTGATAGTTCAAAGACAGAGTGTAGACTGCAAGGATAAAATATTCCATCAATCAGGCTCTACAAACAACCCGCACAAGCCATCTGTATACTTGATGCAAAAAGCTATCAACCCAGTTAAACAGAACACAATTGATGAGGAACTAGGTAAAATTATCACAGAGAAAGCACCTACAAGGGATCATTCCTCAAGATGGTGAACGAAGAAGGTTACGTTCCTCATCAAGTGTTTAATGCTAATGAAACCATTCCATCAAGCCATCAACGACCATCACAAAGGTAAATAAAAGAACTGTATTATACAGTACAGTTTATTTAATTATAATACCATAGCACATATGTTATACATAAAATAAGGTATATTTTGTGTAGTTTTAAGGCTTAGAAAATTAGAAAATTATGTTTTATGGGGACCTGGGAACGGATTACTCTCATTTTAATGGTTTCCTATGGGAACTTATTTTTTGGGATACACACTTTGCCTTACACACTCTGTCTGGGAACCAATTAAGTTCGTAAGCCAAGGTATCAATGTACCACTGAGCCTGAGTGTGCGACTACTCTATCAATGCACCACCACAGATGATTTCCAAGATTCCGCTCATTTAAGGAATAGCGAGGTTTCTATGCGGGGGGGTTCCTAATTCCGACACATCGTAATTCCTTTGGACACCATGTGCTGTTTTTAGTCGATTGAGCCCGACTGGTGATGCAGACAGACCTTTCCAGTGCCCGGTGGACCTTGGCTAACTGAGCGTAACCAATACTATCAATAGAAGCTTTGATGCCTTGTGATGGCCCATGGAGCTGCGTTGGGAAGTCATTGAACTGAACACTCTTAGATTCGTCGCAAAAGTGCCACATTGTGAAAATTGCACAATCGATGCGTCACATCACTGATTAGCTCCCAGCTCGAACCACGCGTGTGTTTTTGCTTCCACTTACCAAAAGTGACACGAATGAAGAGTTGCACTTGTGATTCCTTTCCGAGCTGTTTCCACTTTTTGACAGAAGCCGATGGGCGGGTTGAATCGCGTCGGATAAACGGGAGTTAATGTATTCCAAATTGACGCGTGGTTGTAGAGGAATGGAAGCTGATTAAAAAAAGATTCCAAAAGACGTGTCAGAGTGTCACAGTTCAGTCAAACCAAAACGGGAAGTGGACGAAAAACATTCAAATCCAATCTCGGGAGCATTAGCGATACGAAAAAAAGATAATCGGAGTCCTTTCGAGGAGCCTGAACGTCCGAGGTGCGTTCAAGGACCAATGCGCATCACGTTTGCTCGCTGTCTCCGAATAAATCCCACGCGTTTAAGAGTGTATTCGAGAGGGGGGCAACAACAGCAAATGGAAAAAAAGAAGGATCCAGAAACGCTCACAATAAGATCAGCTTCGGGAGAAAAAAAAAAACCGTAAAAGAGAAAACTGAAGCAGTCAGTACTCGAGTCTAACTTCTCCTTTGCGCAACCATGATGGAATCCCGCCCAAGGTTTTAGTGAAACCGTATCCTCTCTTTCTCTCTCTCACTCTCTCCATCTCTCCCCCTCTCTCTGTCTCTCTCTCGATGTCACGCGTGATCGTGTGTGCAGCTAGTTTTTGCACACAAAAAAAAAACACCCAGCCAGTGTCCTCCGTTCACCGGGAGGATCAATAGGACGAAAGAAAGTAGGAGGATGAGGAGGATGAAGAGGAGGAGGAGGAGCAGAAAAAGGAAGATCGCAGTGGTCGTCCACAGCCCCCAAGGCGAATATTTTCACGCGCACAAAAATACGCTTTGTATGTTCACCCGCGACAACGATGGAGCCGCCGTCACGCCATCATGTCTGGGGGGATGAAGAGTGTTGGAAAAAAGTCGCTGGTGGACGGTAGTTGGCGTCTTGAGGCACACTGCAGCAATTAATGCAACGCCAATTACAGTAATGCTTTCAATTACAGTAATCCCTCGTTTTTCGCGGTCAATGGGTGCCAGGACCAATCGCAATAGACGAAAATCCGCGAAGCAGAGTTATATAATAATAATATAATAATAATAATAATGGCTGTAACGCATGAGATATCATTGGGTGACATCAGTCATTCATCTTTTTTTTTTTTGTATTCTGAACGTTCTGTAGTGGTTCGGGTGGAAGATTTCCAAAGATTAAACAGTAATAATGCCTCACAGTACAATGGTTTTCATCATGAGCACTATCAACAATGGCCATTAAAAAATACTGTCATTTCAACTATTGTGCTTACTCACATAACAAATGCCAACCCAAATTCAGTTTTACGTTTGGAGTTCAATGTTACAGAGCGTACCTTCCGATGACCACCCAATACGTAGTATCTTAATTTTTTTGTACACCAAGTACCACTAAAATGATTAACAATCAAGGACAGTGGCATAATAGTCCCAAGTGTTCATTCAAAATAAGGGTATTTTCTATCATAAAACATTTTACACACAAATAAATAATAAATGCAAAGCATGTTGCAAATACATTTTGAGTACCTAAATATTTTGAAAAAGTTTTTTTTTATTTCAATCAAAAATGCATTGTAGTTAAAGGACAACCGCCACTTTCGGACAAGTTGTGTCCATAATTTGTAAAATCACTTCAAATCACTTAGACTGAGCATATTTTACAAAGATTCCATCGCATATAGCTATATTTTACGTTACAATACGATAGCTGGATAGCTAGATAGATCGATGTATATATCAATAGCTAGCTTGATAGCTAGCTCAATGGCTAGCTCGATAGCTAACTCGATATCTCGATAGTTAGCTGGATAGCTAGCTAGATAGATAACAGCCTTTAACAGCTACTCTTCCAGTCTTCTAAATATTGCTCAAAATTTACCAAAATATTCATAAATCTACTAACATACTTCCGAGTTTGTCCATTTCATCCTGCAATTTCTTTGCCTAGACCACAATTAGAACTAAGACAAGTGTGAATACAGACACATGCAGTTCCCCGCTTAATTATGGCGAGTCTGTTCCATGACAAATTAATTGGTGAGAAAAAGGATGGCTGCACAGGTGCGACTGCAATAAAATTAGAATACACAAGAGGTCCCCAATGTAAAACCTCCAATAAAGAGAAATTGCCGACAAATAAAAATGGGAGAAATGATGGCGTCAGCGCTCGTTACGGCGCCGCGGGTGCGCTTTACATGCTTAAAACGGGACAAAGTGTCGATGCAGTAAACCTTTTATAGGAATTGTACAGTGATACCTTGGCTCACGAACTTAATTGGTTCCAAGACAGTGTGTAAGAGGAAAAGTGTGTATCCCAAAAATTAATTTCCCATAGGAATCCATTAAAATGAGAATAATCCGTTCCCA
Organism: Hippocampus bargibanti; assembly: GCF_051943395.1. Lineage (NCBI taxonomy): Eukaryota > Metazoa > Chordata > Actinopteri > Syngnathiformes > Syngnathidae > Hippocampus > Hippocampus bargibanti. The sequence goes on from NC_142747.1 coordinate 18,466,970, forward strand.
GGTCTCAATAAAACATAATTTTCTACTTTCTAATTTTCTAAGCCTTAAAACGACACAAAATATACCTTATTGTATGTATAATACATGTGCTATGGTATTATAATTAACGTAATAAACTATAATAAAGTGGTTTTATTTACCTTTTTGATGGTGGTTGATGGCCTGATGGAATGGAGTGGCCGGTTTCCTCAGCATTGAACACTTGATGAGGAACGTAAACTTCTTCTTTCACCATCTTGAGGAATGATCCCTTGTAGGTGCTTTCCCTGCGATAATTTTACACACGATACCGCTCACCATATTACATTTTGAATGTTAATACGTCTGTGTAAGCTCTCAGTCGTGCGGGAGTGGTAAATCACACCACACTTTTTTCAGTCTGGATTGATTCAGGCATAGCACTACTGAAGGCCTAGCCACGAAATCCACAGCCAGCCACTGGGCCCAGATGCACTGGTAGATGTAAAGTATCCTGACACAAGCATTTAATACCATTATCCAATTTCAGTGTAAAAATGTGTGCATGTGTTGGGGGTGCAAGTGCCTCATACAATAAATACGGATTGCGGCGGAAGCGGATTATAGCATGAGCGCTATTTATATCAGCGTACACTCTTGCGGTAATGTACTGGGAAAAAAAGTGATTGATGATAGCCAGATTGGGTTATTGCTCCCCAAAGTGATGAAATTATGACTCACAACAGTCCCAGAAAGCAAACGTACTTCCTGAAAAAGAGTATAAGGCGACCCCCAATGAGTGGTGTGTTTTCAAACTTTTGCCATCTATAAAATACGCTCAGTAGAAGTCATTTAAAGCCATTTTATGGACACAACTTGTCCGGAGTGTCACGTTTTGCGAGGTGGTGATGGCGGGTTCGGATCCCAAAAAGCAGGCAGGAGGGAGCAGGAGGTTGTTTGACAAATTGTATTAAAATAAAGTTCAGCAGTAACAAAATGTAAAACATCAAAATGATCTGAATGGTAAAAATACAAAGTAGCAAAAGAAAACCAAGTGTAAAAGTCTGCCAAGGTTAAACAAACACGTACACAATGCATGCAGCAAACAAGCAGCAAACAAACAATGAATCGGCACCGGATGGTCGTGCCAGGTGTCCTTTTAAGTGTCAATGATTAAACGACCAGCACCTGCGAGGCTGCAGGCAGGGCTGACGTCGCTACCCGCTGGTCGCCAATCTGATCGGGACGACCAGCACCTGTGCAGGTGTAGGTGGGGCCGACAGCGCCCCCCGTTGGTCGCTAACCAGATCATGACACGGAGACGCTTTTAATTTACTTGTTATTCTGTCTAATTTCTATCATATCACCTCATCAGCATCACTCAGCCTACGTGGCAACGATCTAGGAAGTCTGTTTATATATAAGCGTATGAGGCGCAGAGTCATCTTTTGGAGAAAATCAAACCTTTTGGGTGCATCTTATACACCGGAAAATACTGTACCTCAGACCTGTCCTCATGTTCATTGATGGATTAATTACACAAAGCACATGTCTCTTATACTCTATGATTCCAGTAACGGATTTGGTCAGTGAGATCCATCTGCTATAATGAGAAAACTGGTTTGATCACAGCCCCCTAAGTGAGAGGAGTCCTGCCCTACGACCTCAAATGTATCCAACCCACTAAAGCTCTCAGTGGGGCGGGGGGAGACATGTTTCACGACCCGGAACGTATTTCACAAGGTTGCTCAACTGAAGCGCAGTCATACACGGACGGACGGACGGACGGACGAGGGTGTCTATCTGCTTCCCAGATGCTTTTTTTTTTTTGTGACACAACTCAGTTGCCCTTGTCACACTTTTAACAAATTGCACAAATCAATTTCCATTAGGGTGAATGAAATTCCTCAATTTCTCCTGTTGGGGCCGAGCCCGGCGGAGTAATAATGTGATGTTCCATCAGTTCGGCATGTCAGTGGATGGTCTCGAGTGGATTCCGGGGGAAAATTAGTGCGCGGATTACTAGAATGAGGTCGCAGCGTGGCACAGAGCTACGTTGACTTTACAACTTGTACGCAGGTGGAAGAAACGTGCAATTTTTTTTTTCAAGTGGCGATTGAGTACACGGCGATTACATGTTCGGTTTTGTCGTGAACATTTTACTCTTAAAACAAAAGCTCCGCTCGCCGTTTTCGCAGAGTAAAATGGTGGTGCGTATGCGGATCTGTCGCAGCTTGGAATTGAAGCGGATTTACGTGGGACAGGAGGTGTGAGACAGTCTCTCTTTTATAATAATAATAATAATAATACATTTGATTTATAAGCGCCTTTCAAAACTCTCAAGGTTACTTTACAGTCACAGGATCGCAGGATAACTTTTTTTTCTGTGGGTGAGCAGCGGCAGCCACACACGCCAGTGTTCACTCAACCCGGAATAACTCAAATAGATAGAAAGCTATATAAAGAAGAAAGATAGAAAGCTATAATAGATAGGTAGATAGCTAATATGTTTCCTGACTCTATTAGCTAGTTAGCTAGATAGATAGCTAATAGATAGCTAACTATTTAGAGTGCTAATAGATTAGTCCCACAAGGGGAAATGGATGCTACAGCTTCGTGTTTGCTTTTATGGAGGGATGCATATGCCGTACTGAAAAATTGGCCTATATGAATTTTGACAACAAAATTTTCCATGAATTATATTTGGAAAACGTACATGCATCATATGAGCACGTCACATTGCACAGCAATCTATCCGCCACCATACAAACGGATTTCTATTTCACCGTATCAAATTTATAGCCAGCAACAGTTTTCATTGGAATGTCGACTGCAGCTTATAAAATGACAATAAGCTTTTACACGCATGCAGCAGAATTCAAAGTCGACAGACTGACTTGAAAACAACAACAGAAAAGAAAACAAAGGTGGCGCGGGTGGGGAAAAAAAAAAAAAGACAACAGCGCATCTGTGCCGCAGGCTTGTTGTCCTGAGCCAAGTCGACGCGACACACTTTTGCATTTTAGTCCGTCCACTTCACTGGACTTTGGATGAACAACTCGGCTCCAACTGCGTGATTTTACCCATTACTGTGATTATTGTTACTCTGACAAGATTTACACTCCAGGTCCAAGTTGCCAAGTCATATTTCAAGTCTACCTGCATTTTTTTCCCCGACTATCTTGTTACATGGTTGAAGCTAGCTATAGCTAACGCCATGCTAGATGCTATTCAGCAATATACTGTCGAAAGATATGTGCCATTCAGAAATTACTTGCTCGTTACTGTGACAAGATTTACACTCCAGGTCCTAGTTGCCAAGTCATATTTGAAGTCTACCTGCATATTTTTCTACTATCTTGCTCCATTTTTTTCAAGCTAGCTGTAGCTAGCTCCATGCTAGATAGTACTCGGCAATATAGAAAGATATGTGCCATTCAGAAATGACTTGCTAGTTACCGTGACAAGATTTACACTCCAGGTCCAAGTTGCCAAGTCATATTTGAAGTCTACCTGCATATTTTTCTACTATCTTGCTCCATTTTTTTCAAGCTAGCTGTAGCTAGCTCCATGCTACATGGTACTCGGCAATATAGAAAGATATGTGCCATTCAGAAATGACTTGCTAGTTACCGTGACAAGATTTACACTCCAGGTCCAAGTTACCAAGTCATATTTGAAGTCTACCTGCATATTTTTCTACTATCTTGCTCCATTTTTTTCAAGCTAGCTGTAGCTAGCTCCATGCTACATGGTACTCGGCAATATAGAAAGATATGTGCCATTCAGAAATGACTTGCTAGTTACCGTGACAAGATTTACACTCCAGGTCCAAGTTGCCAAGTCATATTTCAAGTCTACCTGCATTTTTTTCCAACTATCTTGTTCCATGGTTCAAGCTAGCTGTAGCGAGCTCCATGCTAGATAGTACCCGGCATTATAGAGAGCTATGTGCCATTCAGAAATGACTTGCAAGTTACTGTGACGAGATTTCCACACCAGGTCCAAGTTGCCAAGTTATATTTGAAGTCTACCTGCATTTTTTTCCGTCTTGTTCTATGGTTTCAAGCTAGCTGTAGCTAGCTTTATACTGGATGGTATTCCACATTAAACAAATGTAAACTCGTTTTTTTTTTTTGTGTGACAAAGATGAAAACAAAGGACAATTGGCTCATTTTGTTAGCGCCATTTTCCATTATATATTTCATTTCCGGAAAAACGCTTTTTCAAACATATTTTTGTTGTCGTTTTGTTTTTATTACCCTAATAGCCTTGGTTGACACTCACACACACCTACAAAATTTAGTCTTCAAATAACCCCTCATATTAGCATGCCACCAAGAATATGATATTACAATGTATTTTTTTAATAAGTAAAATCACATTATAGTCAAAGAAAGTAAAATGTTTCTCTTGCTGGACCCTCAACCTCTGTCACATAAGAGGAAACTCCCCTAGAGGCATCCTAGAGGCAATGGACCGGAGATGGCCAATTTAGTGGTTTAGGAAAAGAAACGCCTCTGGCCCTTATTTACACTTGAGAATAATCATAAAAAATGTGCTTTTTTTTCCTTGCGATTATGGCACAAACCTGAGCCCGAGAGAGGATTTACACTCTTATTCAATACTATGCCTTCTTTCATTATACCCTCCATGCACCTGCTTCTTCGCAACTGACGAATGACGCAAAACTAGCGTATGTAAAGGCAACAAGCCACGTAACTCACTGTTATGTTATTAGTGATGAAAACATTTTGTATTATTGTACTGTGTACTATTGTACACCACATTGCGTTTGTCAAGAACCTCTGCATGAAAAGATACAGGATTTTAGCTACATTTATTTACAGTGACTACCGCATTTTCCGGTGTATAAGGTGCACCCACAAGCCTTAATTTTTTTCAAAAGATTTGTCAGAGATGTTCGATCGGACACTCTGGAGAAAGACTCGAACCCAGAACGACTGTCTTTTTACTGCCGGCAGGAGACTGAGCCATTCATGACAGACGCCTGAATTCTGCAGCCCTCTGCCAAGCAATTTATTTAGACTATATGCAAATTAAAGTCATACATTAGTAAAAAATAGTTTTCTTGATTAGAATACCACACCTCTTGAGTCTAAGCACAAACAGCTTTAAGCAATAAAGCATTGTCTTTTCAATGAACTGATAAATTTGTAACCTGGCTAATGAGCTCTTCCTGTGAAGGAGTTTCAAGTCCTAAATTACTCCTGTGATAAGGAGTTTTCCAAATTCTGTCCAAGGCCAGTTCTCCTAGATGAAGATGACAGTTTAACAAGCTATGTCTGTTGACCTCAGATTGACCTCAGGTTGTCTGTGCTTCAATTGTGTATTCGAGTCACACATGTTGACTAAGCATATAACAGCATGAAACTTTTAAATATGATAACTTCTTAATCTCCATCGGCCTTGTATGTGAAGTAATAATGAGCCACAACAGGTCTCGCAACTACTATGTTCATAAATTTAACGTTCGTAAACCGAAAAGTTTGTAAGCCAAGGGGTTCGTAAACCAAGGTAACTGTAAGGACATACTGGATAAGCGAAGCTACAAGATAATGTCTATCCTAAGAATAGCTTTTTATTTCAGACATAAAAAAGTAGCCTACTTAGAGCTTGATATCAGTGCACGTTGGCCTTTAAAAATCATAAAAGTAAACGGTGACTGGTACTAAATGTGGGGCGGCGGGAGAGAAGTACAGTATTTTCATTGTCACCGGCAAAGATGACAATTCCAGGTTACTCTGTCCTTTTTATAATGAAATTTAAATGGCTTCTTGCAGGACGACAAGGCACATTTTCAGATGGAATAAAAGATCCACACAAAACGCTTGGACTGCTTTAAAGTGGATTTGACAATATGTTCGCCAGTGCCTTTAGTGACGTCACAAGCAAGGCGCCAACTGCCATTTTGGTTTGGACGTAACCATTTAACGCCAGGTACTCAACCGCATCACAGAATCCATGTCAAAGAAGACACAGGAAGCCTGTTATTTTAGTTTGAAGGGGCCATTTGAAAGTCATTATGGCAATTTCCACCTTCAAGAACAATCTCGTCATCCTCGGTTTCCCTTTGTACTATGAATGTAGATGTGTGGATTACTATGATTATGTAGATGTGTCTATCAGGAGTTCATCTACTAAAAACTTTCGAGAACCAATACCTGAGCACTTTGAGCAAGTCTGCCATTTTGCTTTGAAAAAGCCACGTCGTCATAGAAGAGATTGTTTGAAATATAATGGCGGCCATTTCTTAGGAATATGAAATCGTGTCTACCATAATAACATGGACAAAAAAAGTCAAATGGTGGATGCTGACTTTAGGGGCAAAAATAATACATTGAGAAAAAAAAACTAACATGGAAAAATGTGTCCACGGCAGTGCCAGGGTTTTTGTCATTGTTTAATGCTAATTTAGTTGTTACAGAATTTCAACCACACCTGTGAAAAAAAAATAGCCACATTAAAATTTCAACACAGTACAGTACAGTGATACCTCGGTTTACGAACCCCTTGTTTTACGAACTTTTCGGTTTACGAACGTTAAATTTATGAAAATTTTACCTTGGCATACGAACTATCTTAGAGGATACACACGGAGCTGCCACAATGAGTGATGTTCGCGAACGAGACCGTTCTCCTAAAAGAAAATGTCAGCCGGCTTGTTTTTGTCCTCTATTCCCCGCCCCCAATCGTCAGTTAAAGCCACGTAATTGGTCAAGAACGCAGCAGTTTACAGACAGAGAAAGAGTGAAGACATTCTCCATAAAAAAAATGGATGCAGACTTTTTTTTGTCCTCTGTTATGTTGATCGAAACAGTACCACTTTGTCCTCTAGTGGACAATCCTTGAATTGCACCTCATTAAAAATATCAATTCCATGTCGTTTTTGCATTTTTTTTTCCACTTTTAAATTATCACGTGGGCCTGATTATACCTCCTTGGAGGCCGGTTCCGGCCCGCGGGCCGTACGTTTGACACCACTGCCTTAGCAGTTTCACTGTACCCGCATTGCAATTTTGCCAAATGCATTTCCCAAGGAAGAAAATCCTGGAAATGAATCAATCAATGCTCCCCTCCTCGGTGTTCCACACCTATGAGATGCGAGGCAAATATTATGTGTAATAATTTGCTCCCAAATGGATCGCTAGTATCAACGTCTTTGAGGTAAGTGGACAGAAAAATAAGAGCTGACATATCAGGGGAGGGTGGGGGTTGGGGAGGGTAAAAGAAAGAGGGGGCGGGGTGTAAATCTCCACCAGCTCATTTTTCAAGGTGCCATGGCAACAGAACATTCAGAAGAATTTTGATGAGAACAGCAGGCTGATTACAAGCTAGACAATTTGTGACGGCGATTGGAAGAATGCTTGCACACACGGAGGCATCATCTGCTCTTGTCCGTGGCTGTCACTTGTCTAAGGCAAATGGATGGCCACATTTTCCCCTTCCTCTCGACTCATCGATACGGCATTAATATGAGCTGTTCTTCGTTAAAAAAAAAAGAATATAAAGGACTCTAATTTTTTTTTGTTCAATCTGATTTTTCAGGGGTTATTGCAGCGCGACATAACTATTGATTCGCATCAGCATGAAGCGAGCACACTGCATCTTGGGAATTGAGCTGATAGTTGTTCACTGTCACCGTGCGAGGCGACTGGCTCATGTCTGCCCTTCACAATTCAAATAAATAAATACATAAAATACATAAATAAATACACACGGAAATAAATAAATAACAACAATAACAATAATAATAAGAACAATAATACTAACAACAATAATAATACTAATTATAATAATAATAATAATAATACTACTACTAATAATAATAATAAATAAACATTGTCTCCACTCTTTCCCAAAATAAATGAACAGATAAAAAATAATGTTGGCACCCGCTCCTGAAATAAATAAATAAATAAATAAATAAATAAATAAATAAATAAATAAATGTCTCCGCTCTCTCCCAAAATAAATGAACAGATAAAAAATAAAAAATACAAACATAAATAAATAAATAATTATAATATAACAATAACAATAATACTAATAATACTACTAATAATAATCATAGAAATAAAAAAATAAATAAACAATGTCTCCACTGTCACCCAAAATAAATGAATAAATAAATAAATAATGTCTCCACTCTCTCCCAAAATAAATAAACAAATAAATAAATAAATAAATACGGAAATAAATAAATGAATAATAATAACAACAATAATAATAACACTAATACTACTAATAATAATAATAATAATAATAAATAAACAATATCTCCACACTCTCCCCAAATAAATGAATGAATTTACAGACATGGTTGAAATTTGTGGGGAGAAAAATGGAAAAGTTGAAGAGCCAGTTTCCATTTGGAGAATCGGCAGCATAACGAGAACTGATTTTAATTTCACTTAAGATGAGCATGTTGATAAAACACAATAATTATTACTTCTAATCCCCGTGAAAGCAAAAAGGATTACATCGGATTTGGTCCTGCTCCAATCTGTCCAAAGAGGGTTGTTATCTGCTCCACAGTCTCTGATAGAATTGGTCCTCATATCAAGCAGGAATCCAAATCATTTCATTTATATTAAAAAAAATCATTTTTATTCATATCTGACACAAAAGGTCAAATGAGTACGTACGGAAGAGTCTTCAAACTTTGGAGAGTGAAGATCATTGTAGTAGTAAACGCTTAAATAATTACGCTCAGCTACTTTAGGACAAGAACATTGTAGATTTTATTGACTATCACACTTAAGAGCTTGTTAAAGTTTGTTCAATTGTCAAGAAACAAAAATGTGATTTATCGGGTATTTTGTGGGAACAAAATGCATTGTGGAAGAAAAATAAGACTAATAAACAACATTAGCGTAAACAGTGGCACACACTGTAGAGTTAGGAACCTTTACCGGTGATAAAAATGAAAACGCTCATGGTGATTCACTCATTTAATATGGATGGATGGATGGCTGCGTGGCTAGCTAGCTCTGTGTTTGTGTGTGTGTGTGAGCTAGCTAGCTAGCTCTGTGTTTGTGTGTGTGTGAGCTAGCTAGCTCTGTGTTTGTGTGTGTGTGCGAGCTAGCTAGCTCTGTGTTTGTGTGTGTGTGTGAGCTAGCTAGCTAGCGCTGTGTTTCTGTGTGTGTGAGCTAGCTAGCTAGCTCTGTGTTTGTGTGTGTGTGTGAGCTAGCGAGCTAGCTAGCTCTGTGTTTGTGTGTGTGTGAGCTAGCTAGCTAGCTAGCTCTGTGTTTGTGTGTGTGTGAGCTAGCTAGCTAGCTAGCTCTGTGTTTGTGTGTGTGTGAGCTAGCTAGCTCTGTGTTTGTGTGTGTGTGAGCTAGCTAGCCAGCTCTGTGTTTGTGTGAGCTAGCTAGCCAACTAGATAGATAGATAGATAGATAGATAGATAGATAGATAGATAGATAGATAGATAGATAGATAGATAGATAGATAGATAGATAGATAGATAGATAGATAGATAGATAGATAGATAGATAGATAGATAGATAGATAGAAACAGCCTTTAATAGTCCCCCAATGGGGAAATTTGCGACAATTTTATGCTTGATCATGAACAAAATGTAATTGTTCTTTGAAACCACGCTGTTTATAGCACTTTGATTATTTTGTAAGGCAGCAATCTACAGCATATTACACGGCGGCGTCGGAGCACCGGTTTTGTTTAAAGCGAGACGCCTCGAGGGAGCCAAGTTAGCATCGTAGGAAAATGGAGCGCTTTCTTCTTTGACTGTCATCTGTTGGACTGATGCTGGTGTCACGTTTTGCGAGGTGGTGATGGCGGGTTCGGATCCCAAAAAGCAGGCAGGAGAGAGCAGGTTGTTGTTTGACAAATTGTATTAAAATAAAGTCAGCAGGAACAAAATGTAAAACATCAAAATGATCTGAATGGAAAAAATACAAAGTAGCAAAAGAAAACCAAGTGTAAAAGTCCGCCAAGGTTAAACAAACACGTACACAATGCATGCTGCAACCAAGCAGCAAACAAACAATGAATCGGCACCGGATGGTCGTGCCGGGTGTTCTTTTAAATGTCAATGATTAAACGACCAACACCTGCGAGGCTGCAGGCAGGGCTGACGTCGCTACCCGCTGGTCGCCAATCTGATCGGGACGACCAGCACCTGTGCAGGTGCAGGCGGGGCCGACAGCGCCCCCCGTTGGTCGCCAACCAGATCATAACAGCTGGTCCCACCACACGCATCCCCATCTGCGACGTGGAGGAGCTCTGCGTTTGTGTGTATGTGTGTGTGTGTGTGTGTGTGTGTGTGTGTGTGAGACATGAAAGGAGATCTGAAAGAGAAGCTGTCAGATGTATCTTCACAATCGGCCTACGAGTGAGACAAAAATTTCAACCACTGGCCAGCCAACTCAACTCTGCATGTAGCGGTAATCAAGCTCACACAAACATAGTGACTGTGACATCACGGAATCCAATCACGACTTTACATTCTATGAGTAATCATACAGAATGCCGATGTTTGATAATTGCGTCACACAAAATGCCCTGTCTAAAAAGAAAAAAAGGTGTGATTTATTTATTTAGTTAGTTATTGATTGATTTAATTAATTGTTAACAATCTATTGATCAAAGTACCTATCTATTTATGTATCTATTTGTCTATTTATTTATTTGTCATATATATATGTCTTATTTATTTATTTACATATTTATTTATGTAGTTATTTACATATTTATTTACGTATTTATTTCTTTATTTAACAGTCTATTGATCTATTATCGATGTATCAATTTATTTATTTAATCATCTATTTATCTATGTATCAATATATTGAGGCATCTATTTATTTAGTTAGTTATTTACACATTTATTTCTGTATTTAATTAACAATCTATTGAGCTACTGTATTTATCTATGTATCAATATATTTAGGTATCTATTTATTTGGTTAGTTAATTATTTACATATTTATTTATGTATTTAACAATCTATTAATCGATTTATCTATGTCTGTATTTAGCTATCTATTTATTTATTTGGGGATTTATTGATTTGTCTATTTTTATTTATTTATATGTTTATTTTATACTTTATTCATCTATTTCTTTATTTAACAGTCTATTGATCTATTATCGATGTATCAATTTATTTATTTATTTATTTATTTAATCATCTATTTATCTATGTATCAATATATTGAGGCATCTATTTATTTAGTTTGTTATTTACACCTTTATTTCTGTATTTATTTATTTTACAATCTATTGATCTACTGTATTTATCTATGTATCAATATATTTAGGTATCTATTTATTTGGTTAGTTAGTTAATTATTCACATATTTAACAATCTATTAATCAATTTATCGATGTCTCAATATATTTAGCCATCTATTTATTTATTTATTTGGGGATTTATTGATTTATTTGTCTATTTTTATTTATTTATATGTTTATTTTATACTTTATTCATCTATTTCTTTATTTAACAGTCTATTTATCTATGTATGTATTTATGTATGTATCTACGTATCTATTTATTTATTGATTTGTCTCTTAATATATGCATTTATTTATGTGTTTGTTTTTATTTGTGTTTTTTATTTGTGTTTATTGACAGTATTTATGCTTACTTGTTTGTTTATTTGTCTATTTTTTCTGTTTGTTTATGTATTTTTGTTTTCATTAATTAATTATTTATGTATTCATTTATTTGTTTGTTTTATATGTAATTAATCTTGTGGGGTGTAGAGCTGCATTTAACGTAGACGTCACAGCTTCAATCCCAGTCAGTACTCCAATAAGCAGCCACTTATCTAATCTGTAATGGTATTCAGGGATAGACGGTGCCGATTTTAACCGCTGATTCCTGCTGATTAGAAATCAAACAAAATATGCAATTATAGCAGCGGCGGTAATTTTGCCACAACGTCCACTTCCCAAATAAATTGTCTGCTTCTGATGGATTTTTTTCATAGCAGAACAGCTGCTAGGAAATTATGAAAAGAGCCACGTGGCTTCACAACAACGAACTGTCAAAACCGTCAATGATTAATGATTATGCTGGGGTGCCCAACACACTAAAAGAATCTTTCACGGTAATTGCAGCATTGAAGCATTTTGTCGAGTCGGAACAATACGAAAATGCGGATAACTGACACTCACGCAGACTCATCTGCTGTCAGGCTAATTGGTTCTGACAGTCTTGTAATTGGGTAAAGCTCGCTGGCAGGCTACCACTCGACTAGCCTTTGCGCATTGGGTTGGCCCGAGAGTTTTGGAGTTAAGGGTATATAGTTTCGGGTCATAAGGGGAAGCAGAAAAGAAGAATGGGAAAAAAAGATGGAAGGGCGATTAGTTGTATCTGTTCCAGTCAGATATATCGCCGCTGGCGCGATTGACTAGAACGTCTGTTCCAACACAAGACAAGCATTGCTATCTGTATTCGCCACTAGTACGATCTCTTGGGTCCACCCAGAATTCATTCTTCAAAGTCAAAATCGTCTAATTTTTTGGGGGGTGTTACTAACCTGTATTTCGCATCTGCTCTGTGAAATCTCTCCTCCTCCACTCGCACACATACATATCAAATGTCAAGGTGATTTTGGGGTGAAATATTTTTTTTTTTTTCCACAAAAATCGACAAAATAAACACCAGAAATTGGTATACATTGATACCTTGGCTTACAAACTTAATTGGTTCCCAGACAGAGTGTGTAAGGCGAAAAGTGTGTATCCCAAAAATTTATTTCCCATAGGAAACCATTAAAATGAGAATAATCCGTTCCCAGCGCCCCATAAAACCTAATTCTCTACTTTCTAATTTTCTAAGCCTTAACACTACACAAAATATACAGTGATACCTTGGCTTACGAACTTAATTGGTTCCCAGACAGAGTGTGTAAGGCGAAAAGTGTGTATCCCAAAAATTTATTTCCCATAGGAAACCATTAAAATGAGAATAATCCGTTCCCAGCGCCCCATAAAACATAATTTTCTACTTTCTAATTTTCTAAACCTTAAAACTAAACAAAATATACCGTATGTTATGTATAATAAATGTGTTATGGTATTATAATTAAAGAAATAAACTATACTGTATGTCTGCTTAAACTAAATACTGGGGGTGGGGAATAGAGGACAAAAAAATGCTGGCTGCCATGTTCTTTTTTGGAGAATGGCTTCACTCTCTCTCTGTCTGTAACCCCCATCACTGCTGCGTTCTTGACCAATCACGTGGCTTTAACCGACGACTGGGGGAGGGGAATAGAGGACCAAAACAAGCCGGCTGCCATTTTCTTGTTAGAACGGGCTCGTTCGCGAACAACACATCACTCATTGTGGCAGCTCTGTGTCTATCCCGAAAAATAGTTTGTATGCCAAGGTAAAATGTTCATACATTTAACATTCGTAAACCGAAAAGTTTGTAAGCCAAGGGGTTCATGCTAATAATAATAATAATAATAATAATAATAATAATAATAATAATAATAATAATAATACATTGTACAGTAAAGTCTCGTTATATCGATATTCAAGGGAGTCCGAAAAAATATCGATATAACCGGGACTATCGCTATATCCGACTCTGTTTGCATGTAATTTTCTCAGTGCGTGCATAGAAATAGTATCGATATAACCGGGACTATCGATATATCCGATATCGATATAACGAGACTTTACTGTATTTATAAGCGCATTGCAAAACTCTCATGCGCCAAACACACGCACCAGCGTTCACTCAACCCGGAAGTAACTCAAATAGCTAGAAAGCTAGCTAGCTAGCTAGCTAATAGATAGCTAACAATAATAATAATAAATTGTATTTAAGCAGGAAAAGGTGACTGGTGCCTTGGAATAAATAATGCTACGGATATTATACAAACAAAGGGGCGTAGAAATCAAATGTATTATTATTATTATTATTATCATAAAGTGAGACATAAACCAATATTATTATAGATACCAATAATTATATTGCATTGTATTTTGGACAGCCGCCCTCATTTCAAGCTCATAACTCAAGAGAGCGGGCCACACAATCAGTGGGGAGGTTTTGCACAGGGGCGTTCAAAATGCTGAGCATGAGGTGCTTGGTAGTAAAAGCCGTTTTAGGGGATATTATCTAACACACACAATGTGGGAGCGTCTATTAGTTCCCAGTAATTTCATACCTTCCACATCATTAAAAACCATGAAACTTCGAACGGGTAATCACATCCAGGTAAATGTGAGCAATTTTAATCCATTTGGGTTGATTCATTTCATGGCTTTCATGCTGAAGTGGGTGTTCTCTATTTCAATACAGTACTGGGAAATGGCTACCATTCAAAAAGAAAATGACGCGCTATTAAAAGCTCACTTTCATGATGTTCTAAGCAGGAAGTATGAGGACGTGTTGCATTGCTTTGTATTTTTTCCAATGCTCGGAAAATACAGTGATACCTTGGCTTACAAACTTAATTGGTTCCCAGACAGAGCGTGTAAGGCGAAAAGTGTGTATTCCAAAAAATAAGTTCCCATAGGAAACCATTAAAATGAGAATAATCCGTTCTCAGCTGCCCATAAAACATAATTCTATACTTTCTAATTTTGCTAAGCCTGAAAACTACACAAAATACAGTGATACCTTGGCTTACAAACTTAATTGGTTCCCAGACAGAGTGTGTAAGGCGAAAAGTGTGTATTCCAAAAAATAAGTTCCCATAGGAAACCATTAAAATGAGAATAATCCGTTCTCAGCTGCCCATAAAACATAATTCTATACTTTCTAATTTTGCTAAACCTGAAAACTACACAAAATACAGTGATACCTTGGCTTACAAACTTAATTGGTTCCCAGACAGAGTGTGTAAGGCAAAAAGTGTGTATTCCAAAAAATAAGTTCCCATAGGAAACCATTAAAATGAGAATAATCCGTTCTCAGCTGCCCATAAAACATAATTCTATACTTTCTAATTTTGCTAAGCCTGAAAACTACACAAAATATACAGTGATACCTTGGCTTACAAACTTAATTGGTTCGCAGACAAAGCGTGTAAGGCGAAAAGTGTGTATTCCAAAAAATAAGTTCCCATAGGAAACCATTAAAATGAGAATAATCCGTTCTCAGCTGCCCATAAAACATAATTCTATACTTTCTAATTTTCTAAACCTGAAAACTACACAAAATACAGTGATACCTTGGCTTACAAACTTAATTGGTTCCCAGACAGAGTGTGTAAGGCGAAAAGTGTGTATTCCAAAAAATAATTTCCCATAGGAAACCATTTAAATGAGAATAATCCGTTCCCAGGTGCCCATAAAACATAATTCTATACTTTCTAATTTTCTAAGCCTGAAAACTACACAAAATATACAGTGATACCTTGGCTTACAAACTTAATTGGTTCCCAGACAAAGTGTGTAAGGTTAAAAGTGTGTATCCCCAAAATTAATTTCCCATGGGAAACCATTAAAATGAGAATAATGCGTTCCCAGGTCCCCATAAAACATAATTTTCTACTTTCTAATTTTCTAAGCCTTAAAACTCGTTGCGAGACCTGTTGTGGCTCAATATGACTTCACATATAAGGCGCACCTGCGTATAAGCCATCTTTTGAGCTAAATGAAGGCTTTTGGGTGCGCCTTATAAACCGGAAAACACGGTACTTGGACTAGAGTTAGAAGTAAAGAGCTGTGTTAAAAAGCAGAATTCAGGAGTGAAGCAAAAATAAATAAATAAAATAAATTAAATAAAATAAAAATAAATAAATCATGCAGTCTGATGAATTTATGAAGCAATTCAGTACAACCAGAAGAGGCGGTGGGCTGCAAACCCCCTCACCCCCACCCCCCCGCGTACCGCTTGCTTGTCAGATATTCTTTCTGGACAGTCAGGTATAATTCAGTCACCCCGGTAACGTTCCGCCGCTCATGCATCACCTTGAAAGTTCCAGCGCACCGTTGGCGACCTCGACATTTTCATCTGCGGCGGCGAGTAATTTTCATGAGCTAACAAGGATTTATTTATGCCGTTGATTTAAGGGGTTTCCGCTCACATCCCTTTTCCTCCAGGTCACCACCACCTTGCATTTATTCCTCTTTAAGCTAACTTTACGACAGTATTTCAACAAGACTGTCAGGTAAAATGACTCCAGAGGACGGGCCGCGGTGTCATGGTGACTTTTTTTAACTTCTGTGAGCTCTACGGCTCTTACGATGAAAACGTTTCTTTATCCGTCATCTGTATTTCTTTGAAAGTGTTTCGATCCTCATCCGAGAAGCTTCGTCAGCGAACTAAAATTTGATTTGCTGGTAGCTCTATGGCTCTTTCTTCAAGGTTTCATTGACATTTTTTTTGTATGTGTAAGATTGAGCTCCATGCTAGCAACTAGGCGAACTTTTAAAACTTAATGTTTTATTCATATAATTTCACTCATTCTGCCAGATGTGCAAAAATGTTTCCACTCCAGTGCCAGGGTTTTTGTCATTGTCAATCGAATTCCAGGACGCATAGAATATTGACTTTTAGGACTACATAAACAGTCAATACAGCATAAGAAACCTGAGACTTTCTTCTTTTATCAGAAAAAAAGAGTAAATTCCTAAACTATATGGGTCTAGAGTTATATAAGCTTGAAATGAGGGTGGTTGTCCAAAATACAATGCAAAACATATATATTGGTTTATATAGTGCTTTAACAACAGCTGAAGCTGGAACAAAGCACTAAAATGGAAAAAAGGGAAAAACTACCCCCTTTTGTAAGGGAGAAAAAAACATTGCATGAAAAAACAAAACCCGAACAAATTAGGGTATGGCGCGTCACATTTCAATTCCTGATTAATAATAATAATAATAATAATAATACATTTCATTTTTAAGCGCCTTTCAAAACTCAAGTACACTTTAAAGTCACAGGATATTTTTCTGCGGGTGAGCAGTGGCAGCCACAATGAGTTAAAAGCAGACAAAAGCAAACGTCCTTGAACAGTTAAGTGGTATTCATTTTTATTCTTGACTGTGTTCTTTGTTTTTTTTAACATTATGCACAATTCTCATTTATTATGCAATAATTTAATTGTAACATGGGTTTGTTTCATATTTTGATGCATTTTTATAATAATAATAATGATGATGATGATGATGATGATGATGATGATGATGATGATGATGATGATGATGATGATTATGATAATAATAGTGTCCATGCACCTTTCAAAACTCTCAAGGTCACTTTACAGTCACAGGATCAGTTTTTCTGCGGGTGAGCAGCGGCAGCCACACAGACCAGTGTTCACTCAACCCAGAAGTAACTCAAATAGATAGAAAGCTAGCTAGCTAATAGATAAATAATAATTATTATTATTATGATAATAATAATAATAATACGTTTAATTTATAAGCACCCTTCAGCTATAGAAAACACACATAGCTGAATTTTGGAGGAGCTTGGAACGAATTAGGGCATTTACATGGAAAATGCGTCTCGGTTTACAACATTGTTTAGTTAAGATATTTCTTTGACGCTGCCTGCACGACGCCCTTCAATGGTCGGGAGATTTTTCAAGACGTCATAGATTAGTCAGACGGGTGTCCTACGCAACATGCTGAAACAAGCAGCTTCTCGCCTTGCTGCTACAATACTCATATTTCATCCTGATGTCTTGCCAATAGTACGCACGCGTGTACACACACACACACACACACACACAAAATTTACAACCGCTTTAAAATGTAATTACAAGTCCTGACAACATAAAATCTCTCACCTCACCATCATGAATCCCCTTACAGACATTGTGAACTTTTTCATTTTTCATTTTTTTCCGCTCCGTGTGTCTCATTGATTGTTTTGGTTGCAATCAGGCAGTGTGGCCTTGGCGGCGTGATTAATAAAGACAAACCACCAGGCTTGTTTTCGGTGAGCAGGGTTGGTGGGAAACATGACAACAGAAGTTGCGTCCATAATTTATAAAATCACTTCAAATGACTTCTACTGAGCGCATTTTACAAAGATTCCACCGCATATAGCTACATTTTACCTTTTAAGACTCGCGCTGAATATTCCGGAAGTCTTGTTTTCGAGTTGATGACGATGCCTGACGTGACGTCACGTCAGCAACGCCCCTGACCGAGAAAGTGACACACAATGCATTTTGGGTACTTTTTTTTGGTCTGAAAACACTGTGTTGATCGCAAAATTATAAGGAAAAACTACATAAATAACACAATTCTGAATCGTGTGTCGCAGCCAATTGCGGTAACACGTATAAAGAAGGTATACGTTTACACAAATTCCCAGCGGACAAATCAGTCCATCTTCTGGGCGCTACATTGAAGTCCAGACGTCTCAAATTGATACGGAAGGACTTCCTTCATCGATTGCAAACATTTGTGCTTTCCTCTTCAGAACTATTTGAATCATATTCATAACTGGATGAGTAACAAGAAAGCATCTTCTCCGAATCTGAACTCTCTGAAGTCATTGTTTTGATTCTGGAACAAGGCAGTGTGTGACCAATAGTAACGTTGTGAACATGGGGGCGGGACCTTCTGAATCTCCCCAGTTTTTAGCTCATTTGTGGCAGTTTTGGGACACTTTAAGTCATTTTTATTGGTGTTGCATGCGCACCAAATCCAGCAGACATTTAAACAGCTTCTTCCCCCAAGCCATGAACTCTCTAAACAGTAACTCAAATAGAACTGTATCGTGACTCATTTTTTCTTATGATGATACTAGTGCAGCGTGTTTTACCGGAGACAAATTCCTTGTGTGTTCGACATACTTGGCAATAAAGATTATTTTGATTCTGATATAGTCCTAAAAGTCAATGTTCTTTGGGTCCTGCAATTCAAGTGACAATGACAAAAACCCTGGCACTGGAGTGGACACACTTTGGCACATGTGTGGCAGATAATAAGTTAACAATCCTTTGAAAATGGCCGAGCAAAGTCAATCAGATGCAACAATGCAGATGGGGGGAATTGCCGAGATGTTTGCAAACGAATAGGCCGCGACTAATTTGTGCCTGTGATGAACAGCCCACTCTGTGCATTAACGTGATGAATCATCTCCATTTGTCAGGTGATTCATTTGCCGCTCTTGATGAGAGCCGAGGGCATTGTTCATCACACGTCTCACCTGCCGTGGATTCGATCCCAGTCTCAAATTTTGGCACATGAGGCAACGACGCCGCCAGACCGCGTGAAGTATTTTATCACAGAAAACAACAGAGGACCAGAGTTGAACCTTAAAAGTCATCTGTCCCTTAAAGGACAACAGACGCCTCCGGACAAGTTGTGTCCATAATTTGTAAAATGGCTTCAAATGACTTCTACTGAGCGTATTTTACAAAGATTCCACCGCATATTGCTATATTTTACGTTTTAAGACTCGCACTGGAAGCCTCAACAAAGGACAGCTTTTTTTTTAAGTTGGCGGGATGAGTGTCAGCCATTTTTAAAATATTGCTGTCCGTTTTTTAGGCCCTGTTACCTCAGACTTGCAAAAATAAATCCAAACTGCTTAATTCATCTCCAGCGGGCAATTGAGTTGAAGTGAGGATTCGTGTACTCTAATTACAGAACATTTACGATTGCTTTAAAAAAACAGCAGGAATGGATTTACGGGGGAGAGATCAAATATCCACACAAACACACACAAACGCAGACTCATGACCTGCTCTGATACTGCATCTGCAACCTCCCCGCGTTCCATACCCGCATAATACAAAACAGTGACACGGAAAAAAACACAAAAAACTGATGTTCCTTCAAGCTTTTCCCTTTTGATGATTCCAATGCAACACATTGAGATGTGACTCTCATCATCTGCGGCGAATATGCAAATGAGCCAACAGACGGGTGGAAATGTTGTGTTGAGATGCGGCGCCATAGCGATGCATTGGGGTACCCTGAGGCTGTGTTGTGCTGTTTGACAGTCATTATTGACTCTTAAGGAGAGGGGTGTTTAGCCTCAGAGACTGCTTGTTGCCCGCCTCACAAACTGACTGAGACACGCACACTCACGTACACATCTTGAGGGTTTTTGTGGATCCTAAATACGAGGAAAAAAAATCAAAAACAAAACGCGACTAATCTGGGATTCAGTCACATGAGCACAACCCTATAGCCCAAACTAACTCATGTTATTCCAAAACATGCTTTGAAACACTTTTTTCCTCAGTAATAAGTGGCCCCATCTCCCATAGGGAATCTTTGTAAAATACGCTCAGTAGAAGCCATTTGAAGTGATTTTACAAATTATGGACACAACTTGTCCGGAGGCATCGGTTGTCCTTTAAATCTATGTATGAAACCCTCTACATCCCTATTCAGATAATTGGATACTTTTCCACCAAATAATTTGTCGTTTGATCGTCCCAATCCAACATTGACATGGGATACTTTCCCCCAAAAGAGTTCTTTCTTGACATCCCAGTGTTCAAAATGAATCAATGGACATGTGGTCCACTCAAAGAAATAAATGTCATGCGATGCAGTTCAGTCAATAAAACACCCCAAGCCACCAGTTCAAGAAAGAAATCAACATGAAATGGTTCATGGCCAGTGCCTTGAATTCAGCAGCGACAGGGAAATGACATGTTTAAAAAAAAGAAGAAGAAAAGTATAGAAAGTCATAGAAGGATTTTCTGCTTTCGTTCACTGACCTTGCTATTGCGCAGAAATGTGTCAGCGGGCAAATGAAATGAAGATTGTCGGCGAAGACAAGCTTGCTACCTAAGCAAGAAAGACAAAATAAGAAATAAAATGGAGGATGTTAGATTGAAAACATCTGCTTCGAACAAATTTCTCTGCAGCATGAATAGGCCAGCACTGTTTTTGACTGGGAGAAATATCGGTGCCATTTGACTGTTATCACTGGTAAGGTCGGTGCTGTTGGACAGTCTGCGGCTGGATGGATGCATGGCTTGAGGAGCCCGCGATGGGTAGAAAAGAGTGTCAGCGCAGAGCGCCGATGCCGACTTGGAACTGCCGCGGCTCGGAAATGAAGCGGATTGACAGTACGTGGGACAGGAGATGTGAGACAATCTCCTTTCGTCAATGGCCAGAGCTGCGGATTGCTTTCAAAAGTTAGCTTGTAGCAGACGTGCACATTCCACCATGATGTTACCCTGATCCACTGGTGGAAAGGAGGCTTTGATTCTCGCTTTCATCTAGGACTGCTTCATACAACAAAGAGGGTGCAGAAAGATTGGCATGGATTGGATGTACCTTTATTCGTCTCACAGTGGAGAAATGTACCTTTTACAGCAGCAAAGTTATGAAAGAGGAAAGGAAAGAAAGAAGTAGAAAAAAATACAGGAGCTGAGGTAATTGAATTGAAGACTGTGTCTGTGTTGTCACATTATTTGTTATTTAGTTAGTTTGTTGTTGTTTTGACTTCAAGATGGCGTCGCGAGAGTGGCTGCCTTTCCAGCAGCCCTTGTATTTTCTATTTCTACTTCTTCCTTTCCTTTCTTCTCACTTTCGTCACTTTGCTGCTGTGAAATGTCAATTTCTCCACTGCGAGACTAATAAAGGCTAATCCAATCCAAACAAAGGGACAAGATGCTTAACTGTTTGTTAAAGAACCCAGCAGACATGAAAAATTTGACCAGCATGTGGACGGAACGTGTCGATTTGCTATCCATTTGCAATCTATTAGCTAGCTACTTAGCTGGCTATCTATTTGCTATCTATTAGCTATCTGGCTAGCCAGCTAGCAATGTAGCTGGCTATTTATTAGCTATATTGCTATCTAGATAGTGAGCTAACTGTCTAGTTGCTATCTGTTAGCTAGCTAGCTAGCTTTCTATCTATACGCTGGCGCATGTGGCTGCCACTGCTCACCCGCAAAAAAAAAGATACGAGAGTTTTGAAAGGCGCTCAGAATTTAAATGTATTATTATTATGATGATTATTATGATTATTAATTATTATGATTATTATTATACGGTTTTACTGGCGCTTGTCGGCCATTGTTTCTTCAGCCACGGGTGCCAGGGTTATTGCACGGTGTCGTGTTTGTGTGTGTCAAATTACACTATTAGGCTTTTGCCATCGATTTGTGTGGTGAGCTCAAGATGGCTGGCAGGATGCCATTTTCTCAGTATTCTCAGAGCTCCTGAGCCGGTTGCTTCACAGTCTTTGTAATGTGAGCAACCATTTTTCTATAATGCCAATCATTGCAGATGTGTGTGTGTGTGTGTGTGTGTGTGTGTGTGTGTGTGTGTGTGTGTGTGTGTGTGTGTGTGTGTGTGTGTGTGTGTGTGTGTGTGTGTGTGTGTGTGTGTGTGTGTGTGTGTGTGTGTGTGTGTGTGTGTATATGTGTTTTATGAGCATATAAACTGTGTGATTTGTCGCCTCCTACAAGCAGCAAATGGCCAAACGGAAACCCACGAGCAAATGATCGTGATTCACAGTTCTGGTGCAACAGGTAAATAGTCATTTTAAATTCAGTGTGAAAGCAGCCCTGGCAAATAGGAGGCACTTGGTGTCGGCAGTATCTGGGCGGATGAGGACAACAAATATTTATACAGACAATCTGCCTTGCTTCGGGATGAGTAATATTAGTGGCTCAGATTGTTTTAGCGAACTTCCAGTTGACAATACAGTGATACCTCGGTTTACGAACCCCTTGGCTTATGAAATTTTTGGTTTTACGAACGTTACATTTATGAAAATTTTACCTTGGCATACAGTCCCGCAGTCTTCGGTTAAAGCCACATGATTGGTCAAGAACGCAGCAGTGAGGGGGGGGGGGGGTTAAACAAGAGACAGGCAGATGACAGAGAGAGAGTGAGAAAACACACAGACACACACGAAATGGAGACGACAGAGCTTGAAAAAAAAAAAAACACAAGTGAAATGGTGAGAAAATTGATAGAAAACAGTGTAATTTGGACTGGTTTCAACTTCGATAGTTCAAAAGCAGAGTGTAGACTGGAAGGTTAAAATATCCCATCAAACAGGTTCCACAAATAAGCCGCACAAGACATCTGTACACCTGAAGCAAAAAGCTATCAACCCACCCAAACAGAACACAATTGATGAGGAACAAGGTAAAATTATCGCAGAGAAAGCACCTACAAGGGAACATTCCTCAAGATGGTAAAAGAAGAAGGCTCCGTTCCTTCAAGTGTTTAATGCTGATGAAACCGGCCACTCCATTCCATCAAGCCATCAACGACCATCACAAAGGTAAATAAAAAGACTTTATTTCACTGTACAGTTTATTTTTTTAATTATAATACCATGGCACATTTATTATACATAAAATAAGGTGTATTTTTGTGTAGTTTTAAGGCTTAGAAAATAGTAGAACATTGTTTTATGGGAACCTGTGAACGGATTATTCTCATTTTAATGGTTTCCAATGCGAAATTAATTTTTGGGTTACACACTTTTCACCTTACACACTCTGTCTGGGAAACAATTAAGTTCGTAAGCCAACGTATCACTGTACTTTCTTAAGAGCCACCATTATTTCCTTTGCTATTCACACATAAGAAAGCACTTGCTTGGACTACTGATCAATCGGTTGAGCAGAGATGGACTGATAGACTGTCGTCAATCAATCAGATCTTTCCTGTATGTGAAAAAATGAGTCACCTAAGTGTCTTTCTTTACAAACTCGCACCCAGAACCCTAAAATGGCTTCACGCCGCTGTGGAAAATATTTCAACGGTCCTTAAAAAGTCATCAGTGGTTGCCGTGTCGACGTCTCCCTCGGGGGAAGTGGAACAACTGTTCTCTTTACTCAACATATTAGGCTACAAGTCATCGCTCGATGCACCGCGAATAATCACGAGGGGCAGCAAATGTATGTTCGCCCATTTCAAAATGTCGCCCGCTGGGATATCACCTGACGTTTTTTAAAAGTGTCGCCGTGGCAACGCCATCATAGCTTGCGTGCAGGCTTTTTTTTTTTTTTTTTGGGCTCGTGTTACAAAAAACGGCACTTTTCAGAGAATGTCTGCAGAATGGAATCAAATCTATTTCTCATTACAGAGGCACACTCATGCATCACAGTAATAATATGAATACAAATTGTTGTCTGATATTTTCTTTCGCGCACACAAATAACTTTGCTTTAGACTTTATGGCATCTTGCAAAGGCTCCGTGTATTAGTGATGATATGACCAAGCAAATATGACTATTATGCGTTTATTTGCAGTTTAGCAAAAAAAGTATGACAATATCATAGTTATCAACTCATAAACATTTCCCTGAAATGAATGTTGGATTTAAACCCAGTGCATGCAGGGTTTTGATGAAACATTTTGCATTTTTATTCTATACACGAGCTCGATTATTGGGGCTGCGACGCATAAATTGCCATTCATGCGCATCGCCACAGACAATCAACAATGTAGAGTGCTCATCATGAAGCTACAGTAACTTCATTTATGTGAAAATATCTGTGCGCGTGACAAGAATTTTGTCCCTTGAACAATGATAGGATGATATTGATTTCCAACGGAGCTTGTGCGTCATCTTGTGCATTTTCTGACCGCTATATACGGAAGGACTTCATTCATCGATTGCAAACATTTATGCTTTCCTCTTCAGAACTATTTGAATCATATTCATAACTGGATGAGTACCAAGAAAGCATCTTCTCCAAATCTGAACTCTCAGAAGCCATTGTTTTGATTCTGGAGCAAGGCAGTGTGTGACCAATGATTATGTCACGAACAAGGGGCCGGGTCTTTCTGAATCTGCCCAGTTCCGAGCTCATTTTGTGGCAGTTTTGGGACACTTTAAAGGACAACCGACGTCTCCGGACAATTTGTGTCCATAATTTGTAAAATGGCTTCAAATGACTTCTACTGAGCGTATTTTACAAAGATTCCACCGCATATAGCTATATTTTACGTTTTAAGACTCGCGCTGAATATTCCGGAAGTCCTGTTTTTGAGTTGGTGACGAGTCCTCACCCTACGTCACTGAAGGAACGCCCCTGACCGAAAAAAGGACTCATTGTAGCAGTCCTTCCATCACGTCAATGTATTTTGCTGTACTTTGTTTGGTCTGAAAACTTCGTGTGGCACCAAAAAGAGGCAGAAGATGGCGACAAAGCTCCGTGTAAGGAATTAATGAGCCTGTGGAAACGGGCTATACCTCAAAATGGCATGGAATAACTTATTTAATCGATTGCAAACATTTATGCTTTCCTCTTCAGAACTATTTGAATCATATTTATAACTGGATGAGTAACAAGAAAGCATCTTCTCCGAATCTGAAGCCATTGTTTTGATTCTCGAGCAAAGCAAGACGTCTTGGCGTGACGCCACGAATAAGGGGGCGGGACCTTCTGAAACTGGCCACTCCCGGTTTCATTTTTTTGCAGTTGCAGCACACTTGAAGTCATTTTTATTGGTGTTTTGCATTTGACTAAAAAATGCGTGTGTTTTGGGTATTTTAGATGCTATAAAACGTTTTTATGATGTCAGTTAGGAAACAACAAAATGGTGTGGGTTGTCCTTTAAACCGTATTAGTTTGTCTCTCAAACGGCAAAATAGCTTTGAGGTAATTTGACGAGATTAAATGACAGAATTTATGAAGCAATGCGCTTTGATGGTGCTTCTTGTCATTTTTTTTAAACAGCAAACACCTGTTCACACACACACGCATGCAGGAAGATCAGGAGTTGAGCATGTTATCTTTCCACTCCAGATTGGAGTCTTTTACAGGGGCTGAATTTCAATTTGATACAAGCCTCTTTTCCTTCCTTCCCGATACAAAAAAAAAAAAATGGCAGGCGGATGCCGCTCATTTGTTGCTGAGAGCTTGTTGGCTCACTTCAAGGACTGTCAGAGAGATAAATCCCATCTGGAGGGAATGAAGCCATGTTGAATCATTAAGAGAAGCAACAGGTTCGCAGATGTTGCAATTAAAAAGCACTGTTGCTCATTATGACACGGACTCATCAACACAAATTAACAACAATGTGCTAGCTCGCAAGCTACGAAGATAGGTAGACCTCAAAAGATCTTAAGTGGCTTTCCGAAGATTACAATGGCCAATTTAGATTGACGGCGTCATAAAGGAACTCTTTTAACAGTTTCCTTAGTGCTATAAAACCATGGCACTGGAGTGGATACATTTTTTTGCACATATCTGGCACTGAATGAGTTCATATCTATTTTATTCTTGTCAGATAACATTTCCCGAGAATGGATAAGTGCTAACATGATAACAGAAAAGAAAACACTGAGGCAGATCAATCCGCTCTTTGTAGCGATCCTATTTCGTCCAAGTCGCTACTTCAAAATACATTTGAGACTCGCTGAAGTGGTAATACTCTCAAAGTTGATGTGCTAACATATTGCAAGCACAGAATGCAACAAAACATATCAAAGGTATAAGTACCTGTAAAAATCAATAACTGCGATCATGTCATTGCCCAAGTGTCCACAATAATAATTGGATATGTTGCTGTCTTCGTTTAGAGCTAAACAATCACATTCATGCGCTGTTAAATGGGAGGCATAAGCCTACACCTGTCACACGTACGATTGTCTTTAATGGACGCCAAATAAATCTTCTTGTTGGCTTCTCTTGATTTTTCGGAAATTGTATTTTAAAGGACAACCGACACCATTTGTATGTTTCCTAACTGACATTATAAAAACGTTTTATAGCATCTAAAAGGCTGATATTTTTAGTC
Source organism: Hippocampus bargibanti (assembly GCF_051943395.1). NCBI lineage: Eukaryota > Metazoa > Chordata > Actinopteri > Syngnathiformes > Syngnathidae > Hippocampus > Hippocampus bargibanti. The sequence goes on from NC_142747.1 coordinate 18,493,588, forward strand.
AAATTTAATGTCGGCCATTTGATTTGTTGTTCTTCCGCCGAAAATTAGTCCGCCAGCCATTGTGGCGTTTCCTGAAAAATAGTTCGTATGCCAAGATTACATTCTCGTTCGTAAGTTCGTGAGCTAAAGCGTTTGTAAGCCGAGGTATGACTGTATTTCCTGTACGTTAGACTAAAATTGGCCGCTGTAAGAAGGATACAAAAGTGTGAAGAGGGACGTGAACAATAGGCTATCTATTACTCTTAACCGCCTTCTTCCTTCCATCACGATGTTAATCACGTCTCACCATTGAAGATACTTGAGAAGCGTTAACTGGACCGGCTGTGTGCACTTTACAGATCTCATTTGATTTTCTCGACTGATAGCGTACGCCGCACTTTTATGCCCGTGTTCACTCAAGTAGGCGGAGATGAAAAAAAAAAATGAAAAGAATAAAAAGCCGCACACAATTCTTGCTACATTTCCGGTTTCATGAGATCTACAACGCGAGTTCAGAAGGAGTCATGATGTGTCAAGTGCCATTCCGGTATCGCGGTTGCGCCCCGAGAAGCTCAGGTGCACTCAATATATTTGCATCTATTTACATGTTTGCCAAGCATGGAATTGTGACTTACTGCAATCATCGCTGATCATAGATTTACATACATAAAAAATGCAGCATATATTAGTGCCTTCTTCTTGCTCGTCATTACCATTTGATGAATATTGGTTTGTGGCATGACGTTATTTAAATACCTGAATTGATGTGTAAAATGACTATTAATATTAACTTACGAACTTCCTGGGTTTGAATCTCGGGTAGTGAAGCCAACTGGGATACTGATTTGGAATGATATGGTGAAAAAAATGGAAAGGTGCACAATAAATCCTCAAAAATTTGAAATACATTTAGAGCACAGGTGTCAAAGTCAAAGCCCGGGGGCCAAATATGGCCAGCCATATCATTTTATTCGGCCCGCGAAAGCAAATCAATCTTGTAACGTTCCATGATGTTCGGTTAACTCAACCCGCAAGCAACTCAAATAGAGAAGGCTAGCTAGTGAGCTAATAGATAACCAATAAATTGCCATTAGATAGCTAGCTAGATAGCTAATGGATAACCAGTCAGGTAGCAGGCCAGCCAACCAGCCAGACAGCCAAAAGATAGCCATCAGATAGCCACTAGATAGCTAGCTGTATAGCTAATAGCTAGATAGATAGCCAGCCAGGCAATAGACAGCTAATAGATAGCAAATAGATAGCTCAGTAGCTAGTCATTAGATAGCCATTAGATAGCTAGCCAAATAGCTCGCTAGATAGCTAATAGATAGCCAGCCAGCCAACCAGCCAGACAGCCAATAGATGGCCATCAGGTAGCCACTAGATAGCTAGCTGGATAACTAATAGCTAGCTAGATAGATAGCCAGCCAGATAGCCAGCCAGGCAATAGACAGCTAATAGATAGCAAATAGATAGCTCGGTAGCTAGTTATTAGATAGCCATTAGATAGCTAGCCAAATAGCTCGCTAGATAGCTAATAGATAGCCAGCCAGTCAACCAGCCAGACAGCCAATAGATGGCCATCAGGTAGCCACTAGATAGCTAGCTGGATAGCTAATAGCTAGCTAGTTAGATAGCCAGCCAGCCAGCCAGCCAATAGACAGCAAATAGATAGGTCAGTAGCTAGCCATTAGAGAGCCATTCGACAGCTAGCCAAATAGCCGGATAGATAGCTAATAGATAGCTAGCCAGATAGCCAGCCAGTCAGCTAATAGACAGCTATTAGATACCCATTAGATAGCTATTAGATAGCTAGCCAAATAGCTAGCTAGAATTAATTCTAACAAACCGCTGAGAGAGATCAGACGCTTTTAATGCTAAACCTCTTAATAGACTCAAAGAAATGTCTTTTCACTCAAAAGACCAAAAATGATGTCACTCTATTTAATTTATTTACTGTAGATTAAAAGAAAAACAGTAACTAAGTGTTTAGGATGGTGAAGATGTCTTAAAATAGGATTTTAAATGCCAGGCATGTCCAGCAGACACCCTCACATCGCACAAAGGTCAGGACTAGTGTGTTTTCCCTCACAGGTAACCAACCTGGAAAGATAAGCTCATATTCATGCAGCACTTTACTCGCCTGAACTTCCAAAACAGAATTCACTTGCTTTCCTGTAATTAAAGGACAACCGACACCATTTTGTTTGTTTCCTAAATGACATCAGAAAAACGTTTTATAGCATCTAAAATACTCAAAAACGCACAGGCTGATATTTTTAGTCAAATGCAAAACATCAATAAAAATGACTTCAAAGTGTCCAAAAATGACTTCAAAATGAAACCGGAAATGGCCAGTTTCAGAAGGTCCCGCCCCCTTGTTCGTGAGGTCACACCAAGACGTTTTGCTTTGCTCGAGAATCAAAACAATGGCTTCAGATTCGGAGAAGATGCTTTCTTGTTACTCACCAGACCAGAACTTGTCTGTTCTGAACTTTTGTTTTTTCAAGACTTTTCTCCAGGTGGCTCGACGTCGCTTTTTACGAGTAGCGATATTTGTTATACAGTAAAGTCTCGTTATATCGATATCGGATATATCGATAGTCCCGGTTATATCGATATTATTTCTATGCACGCACGGAGACAATTACATGCAAACAGGGTTGGATATATCGATAGTCCCGGTTATATCGATATCTTTTCGGGCTCCCTTGAATATCGATATAACGAGACTTTACTGTAATTAACATTACTGCTAATATTTAATGACAAAAATGGAAATATCTCAAAATCATATTGAACAATGTGTGCGTTTTTTTTCCGTGCAAACTTTCACCTAAAAATGTGCACAGAATATGGCAAAATACAGCCGGTTGATAGCTATGTGTTTGGAAAGAGAACAATTCCCAGAAAAACAAACAAAATGGTTTTGCTCGTTCGTTTCGTACAGACATACAGTAAAGTCTCGTTATATCGATATTCAAGGGAGTCCGAAAAAATATCGATATAACCGGGACTATCGATATATCCGACCCTGTTTGAATGTAATTTTCTCTGAGCGTGCATAGAAATAGTATCGATATAACCGGGACTATCGATATATCCGATATCGATATAATGAGACTTTACTGTATTTAAAGCCAAAAGTGAGACTCTTTTCACGTCGGCCATGTTAGCACTCCATGCGACAGCCATATTTGTTTTCCAGACGCGGCTGTCTGTCCGCTGACGGCAGATAAATCTTAATTTAAGCCGCATGATAGGACGCTGGAAATACACAAATGCAAGATTTATGCTATCGTCTGTGTCTTCGCTGTACAAAAAAAAAGTAAAGGCGGGTGGGGAAGAGAGAAGAAATGCCTTTTGCGTCTCGGTTTTAATGTGCTACGCGGAGTTAGCCTTTAAAAACGGAACCCCCCTCCCCTTCCTTCCTCAATAATGTCGTTCATCCGGTTTTGATTGCCATTCGGCAATAAGGTCCCAAATCCCAAAGAAGCCGCGGATGAAAAATGACAGCGTGCTTCCAACCCAACACTTCCAACCTCAGCTGCTTTGAGTAGACACTCCGTTACCATGGCGACCAAGGGAAGAGTTGCCGGTTTGAAATGAGTCGAGCGCGGGGTTGCGTCCGTTTCATCGATAAGCAATTGCAATTTTAATTAATAAGACTCCACTATTACAATGTTGGTGTATAGTCATTAAAAAAAATATGATGATTATTGTTATTATTGTTGTGATTATTATTCTAGTCAGCTTCTGCGGTGTTATCTCAGACAATTTTAGCCCGACTCCGCAAGTGAAGGCTGTCAGAGGCGTCTGCGCGTCACAGAGTGTTGCACAGGGACTTACTTGGATGGTTGCTTTGATGCACTTCGGGCCAAAATGGGATGCGCTGACCATCAGAGCAGAGAGCACATAGCAAAAAGTTGTGCTTTGGCGTCATACTGAATGAAGACAACAATTACGGAGCTGGTATGGATGATTAAAGGACAACCGACATCACTTTTTTGTTTCCTAACTGACATCAGAAAAACGCAAATACCCAAAACAGGCAGTATGATATTTTTAGTCAAATACAAAACACCAATAAAAATGACCTAAAGCAGGGGTGTCAAAGTCATTTTTTTGCCGCGGGCCACATTGTAGTTATGGTTTCCTCTCGAGGGCCGTTATGAATTTGGGGAACCCATTAGAATGTTTAAATCCCTTCAAATATTACATATAGAGCACACAGCAAATTAATGAATAACTCGTTTTCAAATCTGAAGTCAAGAATAATGACTTTTATTGTGGTTGACATCCAAAAATATGAAATTTTGGCTCAGATTTTAGCAATCATCATGGAATTTAACAAGTTTGATTTGCTTTCGCGGGCCGAAAAAAATGATGTGGCGGGCCGGATTTGGCCCGCGGGCCTTGACTTTGACACCTGTGCCTTACATGGAACTTTGTCGCCCTCTTCTGTTACTTCCGGGTTGAGTGAAGACCTAGCTAGCTATCTGTTAGCTATCTATTAGCTAGCTATGTTTCTATCCGAGTTACTTCGCCATCTATTAGCTGTCTATTAGCTAGCTAGCTTTCTATCAGAGTTACTTCCGGGTTGAGTGAAGGCCTAGCTAGCTATCTGTTAGCTATCTATTAGCTAGCTATCTTTCTATCCAATATATTTCGCTATCTATTAGCTGTCTATTAGCTAGCTAGCTTTCTATCTGAGTTACTTCCGGGTTGAGTGAAGACCTAGCTAGCTATCTGTTAGCTATTTATTAGCTATCTTTCTATCTGATATATTTCGCTATCTATTAGCTGTCTATTAGCTAGCTAGCTTTCTATCTGAGTTACTTCCGGGTTGAGTGAAGTCCGAGTTAGCTATCTGTTAGCTATCTATTAGCTAGCTATATTTCTATCCGAGTTACTTCGCCATCTATTAGCTGTCTATTAGCTAGCTAGCTTTCTATCTGAGTTACTTCCGGGTTGAGTGAAGTCCGAGTTAGCTATCTATTAGCTATCTATTAGCCGTCGATTCCCTTGTAAGACACCGTTGACGACGCACCTCCCCCTCAGGGGCCGCAAACAGAAGCGGCGGCGCGCTGGACGGCAGATGAAGATAGATGGATGATGTGTCGCCACTACATTGTCTCATCTTCACGCTCGCCGCAGGCCGTGTTGTTGGACCAAACACACACACACACACACACACACACACACACACACACACACCCACATAAGGACTCGGGCCTCTCCAACACATGCTGGAAGGTCATAAATGTTAGTTTTCATGCCCAGAGAGGAGGCGGTTAATATGGCTTTTTACCCAAGACAATTACAGCTTTGAGAGATGCATATTAGTCCTTCTAGAAGCATTTTGAATGAATTGTGAGGACCAAACTAATGGTCCTCACGAGTCAAAACTGTCCTCACTACATATGGTATATAATCCTGGTTGTCCTCACAAGTATAGCCGTACAAATACACACACATATACACACACATCCGCGAACAAAAGAGAATACAAAGTAAAGCCAAACACACTAGGCTGACTGTGACAATATGGATCACAACAGATTTTCTCCTTTCAACCTTTTCCCCTAAAAGCAGATTTTCAAGGTGCATCATATTCCAGCTAGCATCAAACAACGCGGCTTATTGAAACCGTCGTGGGTCTTGATTCACTCAAAGCACCCGGACTATTCTTATCATGCTTCGCAGATGCTGCTGGCAAATGCGACATCATTGTCTTCCTTTATCTTCTGGGTACGTTTAAAAGGTGGGCGTCGTTATGACAATCCGAACAGGAAAAGACGTGTGTTCAGTGAGCAGGTTACATATTGTAATCTTTAAAAGGGACAGACATGTGTCGACGTTTCACATTCTCTCCAATTTTTGAAATGAGAAATGACAGAAAACGCACGCAACAATATGTTAATAACCAAGCCTGTCAGGTCTCCGCCTACAAAGCAGGTGGCTGTTGTAGTATCAAGATCAGAAATGCCAAAGCCACAAAAAAAAAATACAATCTGCTAATGTTTGGCTTCAGCTCCAGGGGGGTTTACCAGCCAGTTGAATAGAAGCACCTGTGGCTAAAGCCAAACTGGCAAAGTTTTTACTTTCTGGACCGTGATTTGATATCTCTGAGCCAAACTAACACGCGACACTCTTATGGTTACCGAAAATTCTGAAGGGAAATAAAACGTTTTTTTGTTAAAAAAAAATATATCTATGAAAATAACTCAAACTGCATTTTTATATATATATATATATATATATATATATATATATATATATATATATATATATATATATATATATATATATATATATTTTTTTTTTTAAGGTTTCGGACGTTTTGCCTCCTATCCAAGAGGCTTAGTCAGCGAACTAAAGTCTGACTGGTCGTATCGGCCCTATTTATATATCCCTAATGTCCAGGCATGGCGGCGCCGGACACAGCTATGATATACACACACACACACACACACACACACACACACACACACACACACACACACACACACACACACACGCACGCACGCACGCACGCACGCACGCACGCACGCACGCACGCACGCACGCACACACACACACACACACACACACACACACACACACACACACACACACACACACACACACATAAGGACTCGGGCCTCTCCAACACATGCTGGAAGGTCATAAATGTTAGTTTTCATGCCCAGAGAGGAGGCGGTTAATATGGCTTTTTACCCAAGACAATTACAGCTTTGAGAGATGCATATTAGTCCTTCTAGAAGCATTTTGAATGACTTGTGAGGACCAAACTAATGGTCCTCACGAGTCAAAACTGTCCTCACTACATATGGTATATAATCCTGGTTGTCCTCACAAGTATAGCCGTACAAATACACACACATATACACACACATCCGCGAACAAAAGAGAATACAAAGTAAAGCCAAACACACAAGGCTGACTGTGACAATATGGATCACAACAGATTTTCTCCTTTCAACCTTTTCCCCTAAAAGCAGATTTTCAAGGTGCATCATATTCCAGCTAGCATCAAACAACGCGGCTTATTGAAATCGTCGTGGGTCTTGATTCACTCAAAGCACCCGGACTATTCTTATCATGCTTCGCAGATGCTGCTGGCAAATGCGACATCATTGTCTTCCTTTATCTTCTGGGTGCGTTTAAAAGGTGGGCGTCGTTATGACAATCCGAACAGGAAAAGACGTGTGTTCAGTGAGCAGGTTACATATTGTAATCTTTAAAAGGGACAGACATGTGTCGACGTTTCACATTCTCTCCAATTTTTGAAATGAGAAATGACAGAAAACGCACGCAACAATATGTTAATAACCAAGCCTGTCAGGTCTCCGCCTACAAAGCAGGTGGCTGTTGTAGTATCAAGATCAGAAATGCCAAAGCCACAAAAAAAAATACAATCTGCTAATGTTTGGCTTCAGCTCCAGGGGGGTTTACCAGCCAGTTGAATAGAAGCACCTGTGGCTAAAGCCAAACTGGCAAAGTTTTTACTTTCTGGACCGTGATTTGATATCTCTGAGCCAAACTAACACGCGACACTCTTATGGTTACCGAAAATTCTGAAGGGAAATAAAACGTTTTTTGTTAAAAAAAAATATATATCTATGAAAATAACTCAAACTGCATTTTATATATGTATGTATATACATATACATATACATATACAGTAAAGTCTCGTTATATCGATATTGGATATATCGATAGTCCCAGTTATATCGATACTATTTCTATGCACGCACGGAGAAAAGTACATGCAAACAGGGTCGGATATATCGATAGTCCCGGTTATAGCGATATTTTTTCGGACTCCCTTGAATATCGATATAACAAGACTTTACTGTATATACATACATATATATATATATATATATATACACATACATACATACATACATACATACATACATATATATATATATATATATATATATATATATATATATATATATATATATATACACACATACATACATATATACACATACATATATATACACATACATACATATATACACATACATACACATAGATTTGAATATAGAAGATATACTTGGATTATATACAGTAAAGTCTCGTTATATCGATATCGGATATATCGATAGTCCCGGTTATATCGATACTATTTCTATGCACGCACGGAGAAAAGTACATGCAAACATATATATCGATAGTCCCGGTTATAGCGATATTTTTTCGGACTCCCTTGAATATCGATATAACAAGACTTTACTGTATATACATATATATATATATATATATATACACATACATACATACATATATACACATACATATATATACACATACATACATATATACACATACATACACATAGATTTGAATATAGAAGATATACTTGGATTATATACAGTAAAGTCTCGTTATATCGATATCGGATATATCGATAGTCCCGGTTATATCGATACTATTTCTATGCACGCACGGAGAAAATTACATGCAAACAGGGTCGGATATATCGATAGTCCCGGTTATATCGATATTTTTTCGGACTCCCTTGAATATCGATATAACGAGACTTTACTATATATATATATATATATATATATATATATATATATATATATATATATATATATATATATATATATATATATATATATATATATATATATATATCCAAGTATATCTTCTATATTCAAATCTGTGTGTCCTGTATACTTTGGAGAAATGGCAATTTTGATCCAGCGCTTGCATTGGGTCTCATTAAAAGCGCAATAAATTAAGTGCGCGATTCAATGCCCTTTCGTGGCCTTTCTTTATTTTGGAACATTGTGAATAATGAATGCAATTTTTCAATTAACTCCATCTTAAGAGCACGGATTGGCATTTTTTCTACCTCGCACGAGCAGCTTTGCACAAAGGATAATTGTGTGTGAAGAGTTAATTGATATTCGCTGCGTTTGTTGACGTACACATTTCTAACTACTCAACGACAATTAGCATGATTATAGGCGTCCAAATAAACAACTAAAAATAGTCCAAATAAAAATAGACTGTTGACATGCACCAAAATAAGCTGCCTTGCCTTTGTGCGAAACAACTGATGGTAGCTTCTGGAAAAAAAAAATACAGCAGGAAAGGGAGCCAGAGACATTTTATGAGATCATGGTGCAGCACCATCATTTGAAGGACAACCGACGTCTCCGGACAAGTTGTGTCCATAATTTGTAAAATGCCTTCAAATGACTCCTACTGAGCGTATTTTACAAAGATTCCATCGCATATGGCTATATTTTACAATCTGTACAATTTGAAGAGGACATACAAGCAAGGGAACCAGCTATTCATGAAGTTTCTAGTGTGTCTGTCTGCATCTGTTACAATATGACAACTTCCAAGATGTACAACCCAGAGCTCGAGACACTTTATGCAAAAAGCTATCCATTCCATCAAGCATCAACGACCATCACAAAGGTAAATAAAACGACTTTATTATACAGTACAGTGTATTTATTTAATTAAAATACCATGGCACATTTATTACACATAAAATAAGGTATATTGTGTGCAGTTGTAAGGGTTATTTAGTTGAAAATTATGTTTTAAGGGAATCTGGGAACGGATTAGTCTCATTTTAATGGTTTCCTATGGGAAGTTAATGTTTGGAATTCACACCTTTCACCTCACACACACTTTCTTGGAGGCAATTAAGTTCGTAAGGCAAGGTATTACTGTATTTGGATTGTTTTGTCGCTTATTGAAGATGCACTTTATATTCCGGCGCGCCTTGTATGTGGAAAAAGCTTGAAAATACACCATTCATTGGGGGTGCGCATTATACACCGGAAAATACTGTATGTCAAAAAATAAACCCCTCATTGCCATGTTTCACATCAATTCGGTTGGGAAAGAATGTTCATTTAGGATTTGTCTTCATGAATTTGAAAGTTAACTTGATTCTGACAAAGCTCCTCCAGGCTAAAACGCTAACATTTCATCATATATCAAGCAGCCAGCATTGCTCCAAAGGGGCTGCATTAATTTTTATGAAAATATTTAATGGGAATGACGCGAACGTCTAAGCTCGGAGGCGGTGATAAAAGTGACTCACCAGGATGTGACTCCCCGTAGCTGTTTGGGACTGGTGGTGAGGATCGACACCCAATCTCTTTGATTTGACTTATTTTTGGCCCGTGGAAAACATATTGTGTGCACTTGTCATTTTCAGAGCTGTAACATTGAAAAATGTGTAATTGCGCATGATACGTTTGCAGAATTCAAATTTGTAGACTGGAAAGTGGACTCGATGCTTTTTGGACACAGCATTTGGTTCGCCTTCCAAACCGGAAACAAAGTGAGCATGATAAATATCAATACATTAATAATGGACGACCGTATTTTCCGGTGTATAAGGTGCACTGCAGTATACTGTAAGGTGTACCCACAATGAATTGTGTATTTTAAATTTTTCTCCATATATAAGGTGCACTGGAGTATAAGACACACATTCAAAGAATGACAGAAAATTTCCAAACATATGAATATATAATAGCTTTTCACATTATAAGGCGCTACAGTAGAGGCTGTTGTGGCTCAATATTATTATATATTATTTGTCTATATTATAATATATTGTTCACATATAAGGCGCACCTGGCATATAAGGCGCAGGATTATCTTTTAGAGAAAATCAAGGCTTTTGGGTGTGCCTCATACACCGGAAATTACGGTATTTTTTTATTAACTGTATAATCATGTGCAAAAATGCATTGAGAAAATGCCAGCAATAAATAATTCCAAGAGAGAGACTCTCCCGTGCTATGAACATTAAACAATAGATTTGAGATTTTGTCATTTATTCATTTATTCATTAACAATTTAGTAAGTTATTAATTTGTTAATTTATTAATTATTTATTTATGGATTTATTTAGGACTGTATTTAGGACTGTATTTATGGCTGTAATTATGACTGTATTTATGTATTTATCTATTTATGTATTTATTTATCTATTTATCTATAATTATTCATAATTATGTATTTTTATTTATTTATTATTATGTGTTGAATCTTTGATTATTTATTTTTAATTTATTCATTATTTATCATTTATTGTTTATTTATTATTCTCTATTTTCGATATATTATTTTCTATTTATGATTTAATATTTATTTATTTATTATTAATTTATTCATTATTTCTTAATTATTATTTATTGATTATGATTTTCTATTTATGATTTTAGATTTATTATTATGCATTATGTATCATGCATTATGTATTATGCATTATGTACTATGTATAATTAATTAATGTATTTATTTATCTATTTATGTGTGTATGTATTTATTTATTTATTTATTTATTTGTTTTTCCTCTATCGAGAATTAAATCGATCATTCCGGCCATGTTTATTATGTTGTTTGGGATTACGTGAAACTGTGGTCTGTGTCAATAATAATAAAGAAAGTCTTCTCAGAGAATGCCAGCAAATGACTGAAACTGTGAACCAATGATGTGCTTTCTTAATTTTATGCAAAAAGCCCACCTCCTTCCCAAGAGTCAGCGCCTCGCCAAAGCTCCCAGCGGGATATTTGTCGGTAAGACGATGAGCCCTCCAGGCAACCAAGTGACTCATATATGCAATGCTAAAGAAAAAAAAAACAGATGAAATAAATGCAAACAGACTCCATGTAAAAAAAAAAACATCTGCATTCGTGTTAGGTGTTTAAACAGTCATGTTCATGAACGTGGGGAATAAAAGATAATACTAATTGCTAAGCACACAGTTGCCGGGATCACTGGGCTGAAATTATAAATGTATTCCCCCGCTAACAGACAAGGATGATCAAAGTACAACCACGAATAAAGTGAATTGTAAAAATACATTTTGCCGTGGGGGGAAGAGGCCGCCTGCCTTCTTTCTAGAACTTGATGGAGAATTATTCGTCACTTCAATGAATGGCTGAAAGGCACAATCGCAACAATATGAGCGAGTAGAAAGCCTTTAAAGGACAACAACCGACGTCTCCGGACAAGTTGTGTCCAAAATTTGTAAAATGGCTTCAAATGACTTCTACTGAGCGTATTTTAATAAGATTCCACCGCATATAGCTATATTTTACCTTTTAAGACTCTGAATATTCAGGAAGTCTTGTTTTTGAGTTGGTGACGAGTCCGTACGTGACGTCACGAAAGGACCGCCCCCTGACCGAAAAAAGACACATTGTAGCAGTCCTTCCATCACGTCAATGTATTTTGCTGTACATGTTTGGTCTGAGAACCGTGATGTACCCAAAAGCCGCCAGAAGAGGGCATCCAAGCTCCATATAAGGAATTTATCAGCCTGTGGAAGCGGAGGTGGCCACTGGAGGTCGCCATTTTGTGCCTCTTTTTTTGGGGGGTGAGAGATTTTCCCGCAATGTTGCCTCAAAATGACACATATCATTCTTTAATCGATTGCAAACATGTATACTTTCCTCTTCGGAACTATTTGAATCATATTCATAACTGGATGTGTAACAAGAAAGCATATTCTCCAAATCTGAAGCCATTGTTTTGATTCACAAGCAATGCAAGTCTTGGCGTGACGTCAACACGAATCAACACAAAGTTTTCAGACCAAACAAAGTACCCAAAATGCATTGTGTGTCGCTTTCTCGGTCAGGGGCGTTCCTTCAGTGACGTCACGTCAGGAATCATCACAAACTCGAAAATAAGACTTCCTGAATATTCAGTCTTAAAACGTAAAATATAGCTATACGCGGTGGAATCTTTGTAAAATACGCTCAGTAGAAGTCATTTGAAGTGATTTTACAAATTATGGACACAACTTGTCCGGAGGCGTCGATTGTCCATTAAGCAACATTGCCTCCTAAAAAAATAAGACAAAAATACATGAGCAAAATTAATGGGATGAGCATATAATTTCATGCTCGAATATTCAAGTTGAATATTTGTTTTGATACTTATATAGTCTGGGCGCCAAAACACACACAGAAGTGACATATTGGTGATTTCGGCGCCAAAGGGGTGACCATTGAAATTCATTCACTTCTTGCATAGATCGGATTATTCCCATTTTAATGGTTTCCTATGGGATTTTTTTTTTGAGATACACACTTTTCGCCTTACACACTCCGTCTGGGAACCAATTAAGTTCGTAAGTTGAGGTCTCACTGTAGTAAGTTTATCAATGATATTCACCTGCATGATTGCACTGCAAGATCAATGTTTCATTGTCATGTTATTATTCAAGCTGAAAATAAAGTTTAAAAAAATGGAGCAAGGCGGTCGATTGGCATGCGGCGAATAACTCCAGTGGCGCTTCTCCATTTCGGCAAAGCGCCACGGTCTAAATCGCATTTTCTCCGAAGCGATATGAACGACCAATACGGACCGAACGCGCAAGTCAGACGCTATCAGACCAATCAAATTGACACTGTCACATCTCGGCAACGTGGGCGCGTTAGCGCTAAAGCAGATTTCATTAGAGATGCTGCGGCGCCTTTGGGAGAGGGAAAATGGCCGGGACATTCATTTCTAGTACCATTATTACATAATTGACTGATTAAAAAAAAAAAAAGTCCTTGTCAACAAATTGTTGGATTGCATGTTCTACGTGGGTTTTATCTGGGTACTCCAGTTTCTTACTACATTCCCAAAACATAAATACCCATTCACCCATCGAACATCTGATCCGCTTATCCGCAAGGGTCGCGGGTCAAGTCAACAAAGTCCAAAAAGACACAGTAGAAAAGGAAAGAGGGGTTGGGGGGGGGGGGGGGGGGATATGTTGCTTAATCAAAAAAGACCGTTTGAAAGTTTTTAGTTTGGTATTGATTACTCCAAAAAACAATATATAATATAATTGAAAAAGCAAGCTAACACATTTCTTCACAAATACATAAACGCACACATAACTAAAGAATGACATCAATGAATTATGAAATAAAGAAATAAATAACTAGCTAGCTAGCTAATAAATAGCTGGCTAGCTAGTTAATAAATAGCCAACTAACTGAAAAGCAAGCTAACAAATTTCTTCACAAATACATAAACGCACGCATAAATAAATAATGAAATCAATGAATCATGAAATAAAGAAATAAATAACTAGCTAGCTAATAAATAGCTGGCTAGCTAGTTAATAAATAGCCAACTAACTGAAAAGCAAGCTAACAAATTTCATAACAAATAAATAAATAAATAAATAAAGACAGACAGACATAATTAAATAAATGTATCATAAAATAAATAAATAGCTCATAAATGTTAGAAATAGCCTATAAATAGCAAGCTAGCATTATAAATAGCTAGCTGGCTAATAAATAGCTCGTTAGCTAGCGAGCTACTAAATCGCTCTCTAGCTAATAAATAGCTCACTAGTTAATAAATAGCTCACGAGCTAATAAATAGCTTGGGTGAGGTCAATCAATAGCTAAAAACTAGCTAGTGAGCTAACAAATAGCGAGCTAGTTAGCAAGCTAATAAATAATTCACCAGTTAATAAATAGCCAACAAAAAAAAGCAACCTAACAAATTTCATCATAAATAAATAATTACATACACACATTTATGATTAAATAAATGAATCATAAAATAAATACATCGTGAATAAATGTTAGAAATAGCTTATAAATAGCTAGCTAGCATTATAAATAGCTAGCTGGTTAATAAATAGCTCGCTAGCTAACGAGCTACTAAATAGCTCACTAGCTCGCGAGCTAATTAATAGCTCACGAGCTCATAAATAGCTTGGGTGAGGTCAATCATTAGCTAAAAAGTAGCGCTAACTACCGAGCTAATAAATAGCTCGGTAGTTCGTGAGCTTATAAATAGTGAGCTAGTGAGCAAGCTAATAAATAGCTCACCAGTTAGCAAGCTAATGAATAGCTCACTCGTTAGTATTAATATTATTATATTGTATTTTATTTTTTTATATTAGATTTATATGACATCTCTTCATTCAGTGCGACTGTCATTGGAGACATAGATAAGAGGACGATTGATACCTCAGACCAGCTTTTTTTTTTTTTTTACGGAAAGAATTTGTGATTTCCCCCAGCGTGCCCGTCGAGGGACAGTGAGCCAAGAATCCCCCCCCCCACCCAGCTAGCATACAAAATTAGCTTTAGCGTTAATATGGAAAGAGAACGCCTGACAACTCATTAAACACAAGTCCTCTTGATAAGCACAAAAGGGGATGGGGGGTGCGTCCTGGGAGTAGATAAATCCAACATGGCGATGGAGAAGATATTTTTTGAACACGCGTGTGCATAAAAATAACAACAAATTCTCGAGAAAGGAGCCCAGGAGTGTACCACGAGGGAACTTGCATAACAAAGCACAAGTTATGCGCTCGACTTACTTCGACAAGGAGACGTGAAGGTTAAACGCATCCTCCTCCTCCTCTTGCTCTAATTACGGCGAGTAGAGAGAGGAGGTGGCTGGTGACTGCAAAGCAAATCTTTGCCGTCGAATAGGAAATGACGGACGGCTAGAAAAATTGCCTTTTTTTTTTTAAACCATCCGTTGTGCAATTCAGAGTAGATTGGAACTTAAATGGAATTCAATTATTAAACCTGCGCCACAGCCCGACAAGCATTAAACAACGTTTTGTCTCAAATCGAGTCATGTGCCCAGGCGATACTTTTTCACTCAAAACCCTCAGGCGCTAATTTGATCTTGCTAAGAAACGCAGCGGGCCTAAGATTAAACAATCCACAAGGTGAAGAAAACGTTTGACTTTCGGGTACAGTCGCGCAAAGTCAGAAGTCCCGTATCTACGCTAACACAATACAGTGATACACCTCAACTTACAAACACCTTATCTTACAAACATTTCGTCTTACAAACGTCAAATTTCTGAAAATTAAACCTTATAATAAGCACTATTTTCATAATACACACCCACCACGGCTGGCGGAGTGATCTTAAGTTACCAACAGTCCTTATGGAAGGTGACTCTCCTTCCATAAGCCATCAACGACCATCAAAGAGGTAAATAAAACTTTATTTTACAGCACAGTTTATTTCTTTAATTACAGTCCTCATGTAATGTGCCTCTCTTTCCAAACAGCAATTCCCTTTGACCTTCGACCTCCAACGCCATTCCATCAAGCCATAAATGACCATCACAAATGTAAATAAAGCGACTTTATGATACAATGCAGTGTATTTCTTTCATTACAATACACTAGCACATGTATATACATAGAATAAGGTATGTTGTGTGTAGTTTTAAGGCTTATTTAGTTAAAAAGTATATTTTATGGAAACCCGGGATCGGATTATTCCCATTTTAATGGTTTCCTATGGGAATTTTTTTTTTGAGATGCACACTTTTCGCCTTACACACTCTGTCTGGGAACCAATTAAGTTTGTAAGTTGAGGTCTCACTGTACAGTGATACCTCAGTTTACGAACTCTTTAGCTCACGAACTTTTCGGCTAACGAACATTAATTATTTGAGGTGATACCAGAGCAAATGGCCAGTCGTAGATATCATACTCAGGCGGGACAATAGAAGTAATCATTGGAGCCGCAGGGAGTAGTCCTCTGCTCCCCCGCAACCTGAGAGCCGAGTCCGGCACCGCCACGTATGGACAGAAGGGATATATATATATAGTGCCGAAACTACCAGTAAGACTTTAGTTTGCTGACGAAGCATCTTGGATAAGAAGCGAAACGTCCAACACCTTCAAAAAAGTACAGATGACGGCTGAAGAAACCTTTTCATCGATGGACCACTCCTGTACGACTGAGACTTTACACAGACGTAACGAAAATTAAATTTGCGAGAATATAATCTTGTCATACGGACTAGTTTTCGGCGGACGAACCAAACCACACAGCACCACGGTGGCTGGCGGATTAGTTTTCCACACCCCATCTCTGAGTGCAGATGTGGTTTGTTATTGAGTGGAGTACTTTTGCTATTATGGGACTGAAAAAGACCGCACCGCAGGCTAGTGTTAAGCCTAAAATGACACCCGTACTTACGACCACGACCTCCAGACGCTATTCTAAAAAATGTAATTCTACGCCTGGCACGCAATGCGATAGCAGGCCGGCAACGTGTACGACAATTTGGGCCAGCCAGCCAGCATCTCACTCTCGCACAGCAATCGACTGTGTGATGGCACCAGAGGGGGGAGTTTGCGTGTCATTTAGCCTCTGAGTCTCTATTCAACATTTTGAATGGATTTCGACTTACGACCATTTTGACTTACGACCGTTTGGTCGGAACGGAACTCGGTTGTAAATCGGATGTAACCTGTATAACGATCTCGATCTTAAATCCGCAAACTAATAACAGGATTGGGAGAAATTAATTGAATATATTCGTCCAACGATGTTTTGACCAGAAGGGATGCAAAATGGCTATCAAATGATTGATCTCCAAAATCCAATTGAAAGTTTGCGGACGGAAAATTTCAAAGCGTTAAAACATAATCTCATCAGGCTACGTTTGAGTTGCGCTTCGTAAACTTGTTCAATCGATGTAATCAGTTTGTCCGATTGTCATCGCTTGCTAGCTCGCGGTGCCATTTTCGGGATGGGACCACACTCGTTTCGACGCAACCGTCGTTTCCGAATAAATAGTTTGGCTTTTAATTGGGAGCTCTAAGTGCAGACGCCGCACTGCGGGTAGTCGCCGCTCTGGCTTTAACGTCGCTGCCTCAAGCTGCGTTTCGTCACCCTTTTCTGTATCGCATGCACACACAAACGTACAAAAGTAACAAGGAACACAATTACAGAGACGCTGAAATAATACGCGTGTTTGTCTGCCTCCCCTGCTGTCAATCAGAGGACTATTCAGCGCAGCGCTTCAAATGGCCGCCGCGTCGCCCATTTGAAGTCTGAACAACCTCACATTCAGCCCGCTGATGATGATAAAAGAGGCATGCGGCGTTTTTTAATAATAAAAAAATAGCTAGCTAGCTACTTAGATAGCTAGCTATCTAAGTAGCTATCTATTTGCTATATGGCTATCTAGGTAGCTATCTATTAGCTAGTTAGCTAGCTTTCTATTGATTTAAGTTACTTCAGGGTTGAGCGAATGCTGGCGAGCGTGGCTGCCGCTGCTCACCCACAGAAAAACCTATCCTGTGATTGTAAAGTGACCGTGACAGTTTTGAAAGGTGCTTGTAAATTAAATTTATCGTTATCGTTATCATTATCGGTATCGTTAGCGTTATTGTTAGCATTATCGTTAGGGTTTTCGTTAGCGTTATCATCATTATTATTATTATTATTATTATTATTATTATCAGGAGAAGGATGCTGAATCTTTAACTGCCAGGCAGAAAACCAAGTGGAAGACGGAAGAGGAGGTTTATGGATGTTGTCAAAGAGGACATGAAGGTAGCGAGTGTGAGAGAAGAGGATGCGGACACTAATTCATTATGGCGACCCCTGAAAAGAAGAAGATTATTATTATCATTAATCGGCACCCATGCAAGAAAAAACAAAACCCGAATAAGCGCAAATTTGGGAACGGCAGTGAATGAGTTAATGAAATAATATGCGAGACGACACTATTTAGCGCAAGTATCTCTAGTGCGAACTGTCACGGTAAAAACAAAAGTGAAGGTAAAGAAGCAAAGTATTTCGTCTACGTATGCGTGTGTGTGCCCAAGCCAAAAAGTAAATTGAGCACTTGCAGCGGCCAATTCCATACAAAGCGAACACTCCATTCCGAATAAACGCCCGTCTTTTTTTACATTCAATGGCTGCATCCCAAAAACAACTGCGCACAGCTTTACAATCCACCGGCGTTCAGCATTCTCATCCTCTTGCTAGATAATTCTGCTGTTCCAACAACTTTCCTTTCCTACCATGAGCTCTGGTGGCCAAGATTTATCGGAACTGAAGCTGATTTGCGACAAGCAAAGCGCCTAATCACACAGGGGAACCGTATATCTCGCCAGCCTCTTATAAATCCCAACGCACGCTGCTAGTTCAATATACCGTAAATTCCAACCTGGCTGGCCTTGCGCTAGCGTTATATGCAAAGATGTAACCACACTCACAAAGCTGAATGCAGCCCAAAAAAACCACATTTTGCAACAAGGTATGCTGATAACAAATCTACCGGCTTTATAATCGATCCAGAAAGGTATCTATCGCATTCCATACCTCCTCCACAGCACAGATGACCAACACGACAGACAGACAGCATCCATAAAGGTGATTTTTGACATTTTTTTCCCCCTAAAACAACAAGAAGAGGAGTGCGTAAAAGTCATTGACAACCATCTCAGACGAGTACAGGTTTGCTCGCAACGAAATGGTAGACATTTGGAACACATCTTGGGAAAGCCATAAATTGACTAAAAATTGACAGAAATAGCTGAAATTCTAGTGAATAGTCTTCCATAATCTGAATAATGTGTGGTTGTAATTTGAAATAAATAGCTTCTTAATCAAAGCCACAATTGACATTTTCATGGGTACGCATCTTTTTGGGTCACCCTGTGCTTTAAAGGACAACCGACATCACTTTTTTGTTTCTTAACTGACATCAGGAAAAAATTTTAGCATCTAAAATACCCAAAACACGCAGTATGATATTTTTGGTCAAAGGCAAAACACCAATAAAAATGACTTCAAGTGTCCAAAATCTGCAAAAAAAAAATTAGCTGTGAATTGGGCATTTTCAGAAAGTCCCGCCCCCATTTCGTGACGTCACGCCAATACGTCTTGCATTGCTTGTGAATCAAAACAATGGCTTCAGATTCGGAGAATATGCTTTCTTGTTACTCATCCAGTTATGAATATGATTCGAATAGGTTTGAAGAGCAACCAAAAAAGGCAGAAGATGGCATCAAAGCTCCATGGAAATGGGCTCAAAAATTTTGTCACAACACACAAGGATTCACCATCGCGTTATTTATGTGTTTTCCTTCTAATTTCACCATCAACACAACAACACAAAGTTTTCAGACCAAACAAAGTACCATAAAATGCATTGACGTGATGAAAGGACTGCTACAATATGTCTTTTTTTCCGGTCAGGGGCGTTCCTTCCGTGACGTGACGTCAGGACTCTTCACGAATTGAAAAACAAGACTTCCAGAATATTCAGCGCGAGTCTTAAAACGTAAAATATAGCTATATGCGGTGGAATCTTTGTAAAATACGCTCAGTAGAAGTCATTTGAAGCCATTTTACAAATTATGGATACAACTTGTCCAGGGCGTCGGTTGTCCTTTAACAAAAGAAGTTCAAAAAAATGCTCAAAAACATGCAAGATTCCATAGAAACTTATCAGGACTGGTTCCAATTGGAGTCATTTGGCATTAGCTTTTAGCTTCATCAAACAAAATATAGGTCCTAAACCTCTCCCTTTTTTCCCCCTCTCAGCTTCATTCTGGATTTTTCATGTTTTTATGAACGTTGATATCCTTACTTTTTGTTGTTGCGTGCAGTTCTCCACCTCCATGATATCAACTACCGCGATGCCTCCATACTCGATTAGCAACACCTGGATCTTCCATAGCCCCGCCCTATTCTTTCTCTTGATTGGCCAGTCACATAACACCTGTGATTACTCTTTAATTGAACCGTTTTTTTTTTACTCTCAGTCGCTTTGGTATACTCAGATCTAGTGATGGAAAATACGGCTCTTTTCAGAGAGCTGGTTCTTTTGGCTCGGCTCACTGAAAAGATCCGGCTCTTATGGCTCCCAAATGGCTCTTCAGTTTGTTTGTTTGTTTGTTTGTTTTTTGTTGCTTAAATTAACTAACTACCAAAAATCATGTAAAATTATGTGTAAAACGAATTATTCATCTAAAAAATACACTACATCAAATATTTTTATTTATATGGCTTGATTTATATGTGCACAGAGAGCATGCGCTAACTTTCACTTTCCCTGTGGTAACTCTGGTCTTATGATCAGCTGTCACTAATTTGCTTTTCATATTAATAATGCAATCATACTAACTAGTAAAAAAATATCATAAATGAATAATAATAACAGCATAATGTGATAACATTTGTCCATCTGTCTACCCTAACATCCCCCCTATCCCATTCTCCTCACTGCTGATATTCAACTATCTAGCAAACTATCTATGAGTTATCCATTAGCTAGCTAGCTAACTTTCTATCTATTTGAGTTACGTCCGGGTTGAGTGAACGCTGTCGCGTGTGGCTGCCGCTGCTCACCAACAGAAAAACGTATCCTGCGACTGTAAAGTGACCTTGAGAGTTTTGAAAGGCGCTTAGAAATGAAATGTATTATTATTATCATTAATATTATGAATTAATTTTGTGTCATTATTTTTTTAAAGCATGGTAATGGCAATTGGTAAACGGCACCCTCTCGTGGCCGTGCAGTAATATCACACCACACTCGCATAGTATTTTTTTTTTTAGATTTTCGTTTGTTTATTTTTCAATTCCTGACGCATAAGCCCCCGTTTAGCAGAGGTGAAAGCTGCTAATAAAGGACAATTGTTCTCCAAACAAACAACTCTTATCTATGATTGTATCCGTAGCGGCCATTACGGCAAAACATATTATGATACATTACAAGTGATAGGGATCATTTACAAAGCTTCATACGGGAAACCATCGATGACACATCCCGGTTGTTTCCATTAAGCGACGCGTAATGATTTTATGGACTCCGTTGTGGGATAAGGGTCACTATCTATCTCTCGATCTCTTCCTGTGTTTCTCTCTGTCCGTGTGTCTGTTTTTTTCGATCGGGGAATGACGCAACGCTGTTTTGTAGAAGAAGCGCTCTGTTTGAACAGTTTGATGAAAATAGACAGGTATGTCTGATTCTCAATGGGGAGAATTATATTTAGTCTGATTTGCTGTAAAAAAAAAAAAACAAGTACAGTGATACCTTGGCTTACGAACTTAATTATATATATATATATATATATGTAACGGAGTTGTGCGCTTAGATTATTAAATTATGAAGGAAGTGACGCAACGGCGCACAGTGTGGCACTATGTCCCGCCCATAGTTTCCAGAACAATCTCGAGGAGATTCAGGGTGAGTCGCAATTTTCTGTTGGTCTTGATTAACGCGCATTTTCATGACAATATCTTATTTTGTTTCCCCTTTTGTACTGTCTAGTGTTATCTAATTAGTTCCCTTATTCATTTCGAGTGCAGATTACTTTTTGTGTCATTATTTACTTCACGTTTTGTCGAGTGGAACTTTGGAGCATATGCGCTTTTCTATCGCAGTTAATCACAAGACGAAACCCATGCGACTTCACCCATCCCTTCTGCCATACTGTGTTGCAGGTAATAATTGTTTCATTTCGTTTTTATTGAACAATATTTAGTTTCTTGTGTCGTGTTTCATTTGCCCGTGAGTGTCCGTGGCGGGTTGAACTTCGCGCCAGCCATTACAAGCGCACCGCGTGTTCTGCCGAGTCTCCGCCCATGATGCGTTCAGGGACATCTTGTAAATAACAGTGAACTTGTGTTGTATTCTCTTTTTCTGTAAATAACCACTATACGATCACACGTTGTTAATTCTGTTTTGTTATCTACAATGTTTTGCATTTGAGAACAATCTCGAGGAGATTCAGGTTAATCACAAGACGAAACCCATGCGACTTCACCCATCCCTTCTGCCATACTGTGTTGCAGAAATAAAAGAAATAAAAAGACACATCCACGCGTCTCGTCTTCATTAATACGGCAGCATCGTGGAGATGAAGACAGTCACTGTTGTGACACCCGTCACATATATATATATATATACATACAGTAAAGTCTCATTATATCGATAGTACTGCTTATTACGATACTATTTCTATGAACGCAAGGAGAAAATCTACATGCCGCAGGATCGGATATATCGATAGTCCGGTTATATCGATATTTTTTCCGACTCCCGGTAATATAGATATAACGAGACTTTACTGTATATGTATCAATAAATATAAATACTGTATAAAAATAAATATGAATAAATATAAACAAAAAAAAATAAATACACACATTCATATACATACATATCCATTGTCCGACAATTAAATGTTTTCTTACTGATCACATGTGTCAACGTCAAGGCCCGGGGGCAAATCTGGCCCGCCACATCATTTGATTCGGCCCTCGAAAGCAAATCAAGCATGTTAAGTGCCATGATGTTTGCTGCAGTCCGAACCATTTTTTTTTTACATTTTCCCACGTAAACCACAACGACAGTCATTATTTTTGCCTTCAAATTTGAAAACTAGTTATTCAGTATTTTTGTGTATGCTCTATATTTAATGTGTAGAAGGGATGAACCATTCTAATGGCTTCCCCAAATTGATAACGTCTCCCGAGAGGAAAAAAAGTCGAGTTCACTTTTTTGAGTTGGAAACAGCACCATCTGGTGGCACTAGTGTGTCATTGCATTACAACCCATCCCCCTCAAGCATGTTGTCACCACTGATAAATCGAGGTCCCCCACACACAAAAAAAAGCTCAAACAAACCTATTGTAGTTGGACCGGTGCCAGCCTGAATCAGTTTTTCGCATGTATTCGACCTGAATATCCACTGGTCGACTTGCCAGTGTGTTTATCCCCAGGTGTTGTGAACAGTTCAATCTTATTCTCCAACCCTTTGATGCTCAGATGTGGGGATTAAACTCAAGGACAATCTCTCCCCCTAGTAGTGAAAGAGGGAGAGAGAAGAAATGAGAGGTTTTAACACACTGACAATGTATAACCAATCATCCTGGGTCTTTCCTTGAGGGCTGTTGTCCCCTCTGGGCCCAATGATCCAGGAAGAAACGCCTTTTTCTTCCCTCAGGGGCTCTAATACCTTCATGTTGGATGCTGTAGCAGGCACACATATACACCCCAATATGGAACAAAGCTCCATACAGCCCCCTGCTGTGCTTACTGCAAATTCACTGCTGCTGCTGGAAAAAAATGTGATATGGTACATGCCGTATCTCAACTACTATCTTGAACATAAATGGTCTAAGATCCCAACGGTGACAATACACTGTATCTTTCCCAATCATGAATTTATTTCTAAGACTCTCCCCAAAATTGTTGCAACTTTATTACACTACTACTTCTTACTTAAAGGATAACCGACACTATTTTTTTGTTTCCTAACTGACATCAGAAAAAAAAACGTTTTAGAGCATCTGAAATACCCAAAAGACGCAGGCTGATATTTTTCGTCAAATGCAAAACACCAAAAAATGAGTTAGTGTCCCAAAACTACTTCAAAATGACCCCGCAAATGGCGGGTTTCATAAGGTACCGCCCCCTTGTTTGTGACGTCACGCAAGGATGTCTCGCCTTGTTCTCGAATCAAAACAATGGCTTCAGATTTGGAGAAGATGCTTTCTTGTTACTCATCCAGTTATGAATATGATTCAAATAGTTCTGAAGAGGAAAGCATAAATGTTTGCAATCAATTAAAGAAGTCCTTCCGTATCAATTCGAGCCGTCTGGACTCCAATGTAGCGGCCCAGAAAATGCACAAGATGGCGCTGAAGCTCCGTTGGAAACGGGCAGATTTGTCTGCTGGGAATTTGTGTCAACTAGTATCAAATAGTGGTCGATTGCCCGGGCATAGAATAAAAATGTTAAAAAAATAGGATCTGGAGGTCATGGTCGTAGTTACGGGTGGTTGTAAGTCGAGCTGGTCGTAAGTCGGATGTTACCTGTATACTGTTCAAGCCATTTTCAAGAATAGATGGACGTCATGAAGAAAGGTTGGACAGCTCCGAAGCTAGCAGAAATAGCAAATAATATTGCGATTTTATGAGATTATCATGAATCCACATGTTCACAGTAAATATTCGAACAGTTTAATGACAGTTCCTTCAAGTCACACGTTATTTCCTGGTCAACACCAACAGTGGACGTACAGTAATATCACACCACACTCGCAGCTGATTTATTCAGACATGGCATTACTGAAGGCCTAGAAGTGACATGCACGGCCCGCCACTGGTTGACAGTATGTTTCGAATGTACAGTCCAATAAATAAGTGCGGTTCGGGCGAGGAGTTGTTGTGGTCACCGGTCATTCCCACCACGTGTCCAGTCGGTGGATGTGTACCCTTTGCTTGTAGTGATACTCTTTGAGATGTTTCTTCAAGGCGTTGGGCACGGGCAACGCGTTGATGCCGTCGTAGGTGGTGCAGCTGCTGACGACGGCGCGGCAAAGCCTCTGCAGGCTGAAGGGCTGCGTGCGGTGAATGGGGAAGGACAGCAGAGGTTCGAAGAACATGCACGAGCTGGGGTCCTTGTAGTGCTCCAACAAGGCCGTGACGGTGGGCGCGTGAAAGACGCTGGGGTCGCGTACGTCGAAGCTGAAGTTGTGGTTCCACTGGTCCACGCGGGCGTGCAGCGAGCGACCGTAGCGACGGAAGCTGACCGAGAAGAGGTAGTCCTCCTGAGCGGAGTCGCGGAGTAAGAAGGTACCCTCGGGTTTGCCCTCCAGGAGCCCCTCCGCCTCGTAGCGGTCCATGATGCCCCAGTAGCAAGGCAGGTTCGTGATCTGCAGCAGGTCGGGGACCAAACAGTGGATGTAGTCGATCTGGGTGTGAACAAGCGGGCCGGCGCGGGGCGACGTGGTTCTCGTGGCGACTTCCGGGTCACAAGAAGCGGAGGAAGACGATGCCACCGCCTCGTCCAGAGTGTCCAAACAGCTCTGGAGAAGTAGCTGGTGCTGCCGCTGGAGGTGAAGCTCCTTCTGCTCGGATCCGCAGTCTTCGGCCACGGGCAGTTTGGGCCCGCGGCGCCTGTGGAACGCCGGGCCGGCCCGGGACGTCACCTCCAGCGTATGGATCTCGGCGTTGGCCGGCGGTTCCACGCCATGCGCGATACTGACGCGCCGGCGTTCTCTCAGTCGGTCGTCCACGTCATCCGTTAGCCCGGCGGCGGGTTCCGTCGCCGTGTGCTGCTTGATGACATGCCACTTCTGTGCCAGGTCCGACCCCGCCGCGAACGGGCAGGTATCTAGCATTAGCTCGCTTAAATGGATCTTCCGCCTTGACGCGGTGGAACTTGGTGCTAAGGACAACGCCTGAGGGATTGATGGCATCGTCGCTACGCTCTGAGTCTTCATCGGGAAGCACTGACCCACTGCGTCTTGGATTTTTTGCCGGAATGTGCGAACGCCGCCACTTTCGGCGGTCGACGACTCGGCAACCAACACCGGACCAGATGCTCCCTCTTCTGAATCTTCCGTACTAGGACATCGGCAGCCCAATCTCTGGGAAAATGAGGTGCTGGTTCCGGTCTGGTCTCTGCTCTCCAGCTCTTTCAAAAAATTCCCGTACTCAAAGCCGTCGCTAACGGGCCGTTCGGCAACCGGTTCGCGTGCTGAAAAATCCTGCCGTCTGGCGCGAGAAGATTTGCGACCGCCGCCAGCGTCTCGTCTCTCCTCAGACCGACTCAGTCGCACCTTGGGCTGCGTTCCCGTCCTGCGTTCTTTTCTGCGAGCCCCCAACTCCTCTGGGAAGGACATCGTGGACTTGGACGAGAAAAAAACAAATCTGTCATGGATCAGATTATGAGTATGATTATGAATTTTTTTTTTGTTCTTTTGACTTAAAGATGGCGCCGCAAGAGTGACTGTCTTTTGAGCAGCTACTCAATTTTGTTTTTCTACTTCTTTCTTTCCGTTATTCTTCCTTTCATAACTTTGCTGATGTGAAATCTTAAGTGGGCTATCTATGAGCGATCTATTGGCTAGCTAGCTATCTGTTGGCTATTTAATAGCTAGCTAGTTTTTTATTTATTTGAGTTATTCGGGGTTGAGTGAACGCAGGCGCATGTGGCTGCCGCTGCTCACCCACAGAAAAACTGATGCAGTGACTGTAGAGTGACCTTGAGAGTTTTGAAAGGTGCTTATAAATGAAATGTATTATTATTATTAGTTATCTTGCTAGCTGGCTGGCTATATGTTAGCTATCTATCCAGCTAGCTAGCTATCTATTAGCTAGCATTATTATTCAATTATGATATTTTTTACTAGTTGGTATGATAGCCTTATTAATATGAAAAGCAAATTAGTGACAGCTGATCATCAGATCAGAGTAACCACAGGGAACGTGAAAGTTAGTGTATGCTCTCTGTGCACATATAAAGCCATACAAATAAAAATATTTGATATAGTGTCTTTTTCACATGAGTAATTCGTTTTTCACATAATTTGACATTATTTAGGTAGTTACTTAATTTAAGCAACAAAAAAACTGAGGAGCCATTTGGGAGCCAAAAGAGCCGGATCTTTTTAGTGAGCCGAGCCAAAAGAACCAACTCTCTAAAAAGAGCCGGAATTCCCATCACTATTCGATACTGAACTCGGTCTGTGATCTATTAAATGGACGAATGTGCTGCTTCTCCAAAGTAAAAGTCACATTTTGAATATATTTCCAGAATTCCGTTTGTTTCAGCCATTTCCCATTTCACTGTCTACTGTGCAAATCAAGAAATACATTTCAGAAGTGGGTAAATTACGCCATTGGAAACATTCTCGTTCTTTTCCAGTCACAGAATTGTGACTTTATAAACACAAACGAGCCTTATTTTTAGAGGTATAAGACATAAACAAACAAAGGAGAAAATGAACAAAGTACCTTAACGAAGGCTTTGACGAGCCTTCTTGGGAAGTTACGTGCTTACACGAGATACTCTTGGCTACTGAAAACAAAATAAAATGGAATCATTTAAGATTATTATCATAACATACCTTTGCTGGTTGTGTCGAATTCAGCACCGAGAGGACTTTGGCTTCATCTTGGGTAAATTAATAACGCGACAGAAAGGCGGTTCGTTGTCGTTTGCGAGATTACAAAAAAAACGGATGCCGTTCAACCCGGAAGTACTTTCGATGACGTATCGGATTGAATGTTCCGAACACTGAACCTAGAAAATAAAGATTGATATTGTATAAATACATTTTAGAGATATATATATATATATTATTTTTTTTATAATTATTGCATTTTATTTATTATAGTACTTATGCTTGTCTGTGACTGTAGAATGTCCTTGAGAGCTTTGAAAGAAAGGCGCTTAAAATTAAATGTATTATTATTACTATTATTACTGTGTACATAGTGTTTTATCTTTTCACCCTCCACACAAGATGTAGTTTTTTTCCCCTTTCAAATTCTCGCTGTGGACTGCAAATTTCCCCATTGCAGCACTATTACAGGCTTTCTGCTTCTATCTGATTAATAATAATAATAATAATAATAATAATAATAATAATAATAATAATAATAATAATAATAATAATAATAATAATCAAAGCTCTCAAGGACATTTAATGTCCACTTAATGGTCAAAGTCACTGCATGAAGATCCAAATGAAAAGACACAGAACAAACTATTGATTCCGTTGCAAAAACTGAACCTTTTTAATTTGGGACTGCCATTGAGTTGACAGATGCTGCACTTCAGACCATTCACAAATAGGACTTACAGTTTAAAAAAGAAAGAAAGAAAGAAACGACAACATAACAAAAGCAAGCACTGGATGCACAGTATTTCAAAAGACATTAGAAAAAAGCTTGGCAGGGACATCAATGATTTCAATGTGAGCGCTAGTCCAGGGATTGGGAGAACCGTTGCGGTCCTCTGAGGCCCGTCTTAATCCAAAAATATATGCCGACTGACGTGAATCGTTTACATTAAAGTTTTTCGGCTTTTCGGTGACATTTCAGGATGAAGCTCAAATGCGGTATGACATCATTTATCCCCTTCAAAACTTTTCCTCCCGAGGTTTCAGCATCAATGGTTGTTTGCCTCTGCGTGCCATGCGATTGAATCGTTCAGGGTGTGCCCCGCCTACTTCCTCGAAGACTGCTGGGACAGGAACCAGCGACCACAGGAGGGTTAAGTGGTTTAGAAAACGGATCGTTGAATAAAACTAATAGATAAAGCACAAAAAAATATTGAACAGTTAGGAATCCATCCATCATTTTACAAGTTGGAGTCGATGGAGTTGTTTTCGGGCACTAGGCGGGGGACACCCTGAACTGGATGGCATCCAATCGCATGTAATGCATCGACAAACAACCATACACACCCACAATCTCACTTAAAGGACAACCGACACCATTTTTTTTGTTTCCTAAATGACATCAGAAAAATGTTTTGAATATGATTCAAATAGTTCTGAAGAGAAAATCATAAATGTTTGCAATCGATTAAAGAGGTCCTTCAGTCTCATTTTGAGGCGTCTGGACTCCAATGTAGCGTCCCAGAAAATGCACAAGATGGCGCCCAAGCTCCGTTGGAAATGGGCTGATTTGTCTGCTGGGAATTTGTGTCAACTATTGTATCAAATAGTAGTCTTGGTGCAACACACGATTCACCCATCGCATTATTTACGTGTTTTCCTTCTAATTTTGCCATCAACACAAAGTTTTCAGACCAAACAAAGTACCCAAAATGCATTGTGTGTCGCTTTCTCGGGCAGGGGCGTTCCTTTAGTGACGTCACAAACTCGAAAACAAGACTTCCTGAATATTCAGCGCGAGTCTTAAAACGTAAAATATAGCTATATGCGGTGGAATCTTTGTAAAATACGCTCAGTAGAAGTCATTTGAAGTGATTTTACAAATTATGGACACAACTTGTCGGGAGGTGTCAGGTGTCCTTTATGGACGGACAACTTACAATTTTAATTAACCTGTCATGTGTGTATTTAGGAATGTGGGAGGAAACCAGAATACCCAAAGAAAAGCCACGGAAGCAAAGCCTGCACCTCTGCAGTATTGAGGCAGATATACATCCAGTTTGAAATTAACATTTTAAAATTTAAGATGTCAAATTGAACAGATCTGTAAGTTTACTATGCATTTTAGGTTCATCCTGAACTTTTTGTGCATGTGTAATTAGCCACAGGTCCCCCCTACCCCTGTTCTAAAAATAAAAAAAAACACAACTTGGAAGTGCATCATTGGAATGTAAACATGGAGTACTCCTTGGCCTTGTATTGTTTGTTGTGTAGTGGTTTTACAAATTACTCATCAAGCATGGCTCAGAAAAAGCGTAGTCATGCCCCTTGTTTGCAGCATCATTATTTCCGCAATGAGTGATTCACTTATGAAAAGCACAATCTGAGTGTATTATGTAATACAAGTCCTAAAAACGTTGTTGAGGTCCTTGTCCGGCACGAGCGTGATGTTTTTTAAATGAAGTCAGATGTATCCAAGAGCCTGCTCTGAAGAAAACCCATGACTGCAATATAACTCGACACCATGAAGCCAACATGTTAAAGGACAACCGACATCACTTTTTTTGTTTCCTGACTGACATCGGAAAAACGTTTTATAGCATCTAAAATACCCAAAACATGCAGTATGATATTTTTAGTCAAATGCAAAACACCAATAAAAATGACTTAAAGTGTCCAAAATCTGCAAAAAAAAAAAGAACCCGGAAGTGGCCAATTTCAGAAGGTCCCGCCCCCTTGTTCGTGGTGTCACGCCAAGACGTCTTGCCTTGCTGGAGAATCAAAACAATGGGTTCAGATTTGGAGAATATGCTTTCTTGTTACTCATCTAGTTATGAATATGATTCAAATAGTTCTGAAGAGGAAAGCAGACATGTTTGCAATCGATTAAAGAATCTATTCCGTGCCATTTTGAGGCAATAGGGGGGAAATGTAGCACCAAAAAAGAGACAGAAGAGGGCGACAGAGCTCCGTGTAACTAATTAATCAGCCCGTTTCCACAGGCTAATTAATTCCTTACACGGAGCTTTGTCGCCCTCTTCTGCCTCTTTTTGATGCAACACGTTCAGACCAAACAAGTACAGCAAAATGCATTGACGTGATGGAAGGACTGCTACAATGTGTCCTTTTTTCGGTCAGGGGCGTTCCTTCAGTGACGTAACGTGAGGACTCGTCACCAACTCAAAAACAGGACTTCCGGAATATTCAGCGTGAGTCTTAAAACGTAAAATATAGCTATATGCGGTGGAATATTTGTAAAATACGCTCAGTAGAATTCATTCGAAGCCATTTTACAAATTATAGACACGACTTGTCCGGAGACGTCGGTTGTCCTTTAAGGATACACAGAAACAAAAATAAAAGGGGGCGGGTGGTTGTTTTTGTTTTTCTCAAAACATAACGTGGGAATCATCTTGCAAAGATGTAAACAGGCGTTATAAACACACAAACACAGACACAACTTCAGTTGCAAGATGCCCGCTCACCATGTCGTCCTTTTTTATCTACAACGTGCTGCATTGCCACACATGCGATTATAGAAATTAAGCGTTAGGGGAGTTTATTAACCCCCTAAAGAAAACAAACAAACAAAACAACTTTGTGTGTACAGTGGAACCTCCAAATGGGAATTAATAACATTGAAATTTCAAACGGAATTTTGAATTAGTCATATGTGTTCACTCGGATATTTAGGTCAGATATTGTTAGTATATAATACAAATACAATTCATGAAAAAATAAATCAAACTGAGAATTTATTGAATGTAAAAAGAAGTGTAGCTGAGAGCATAGCTAGCAACTCATACAGTGATACCTTGGCTTACGAACTTAATTGGTTCCCAAACAGAGTGTGTAAGGCGAAAAGTGTGTATCTCAAAAATTAATTTCCCATTGGAAACCATTAAAATGAGAATATTCCGTTCCCAGGTCCCCATAAAACATAATTTTCTACTTTCAAATTTTTTAAGCCTTAAAACTACACAGAATATACCTTATTTTATGTATAATAAATGTGCTATGTATATATACATATGGTATATTAGCATATTTGACAATAGAGCTGACTTTGATTATAAATTAAGAAATAAAGACGTATCATTGTATCATTATTTAAAGGGGGCATGAAAAAAATGTAGGTTTTGTTTTAAACAATTATAATAGGAATTCTTTAAAACGGTTCCCTGTGCAATTAATATTAATTGTTGGAAATGTTAAGGGATCAAAAACAAAAAAGTAATTTTAGTCCCTGTATATTTTAAGAATTAATGGTATGATTGACAGAATTTTATTCTGTCAAACATTGCGATTAGCCTCAAAATTGTCCGTAAGGGTTGAGCTCTAATAAAAAAAAACAATATAGAAATTATTTTTAACTTGAGGAAATCGTGTCCTGAAATGATCATCTATAAATCATCCATAGTATGTCATCATGTTTACAGTTTGACTTTTAAACTTGTTTATTTATTTAACATTAATTGCGAAACGGAAGTCAACTTTGAGGGTTCCACTGTTTGAGCACGTTTACTTTTTTTTTTAAACCATGGGTACCGCCACCCAAAAAAAAAACATTCTAATACCTGCCTTACAAAACAACCGAACAAACAAAAGTGAGCCAAAAAGAGACACCATATTCATGCACCTCGACCCTGTCACATTCCAAAACAGACGTCAGGGTTAGAAGACCACTTTCTTTTGTTTATTAATTCATTATTATTATTATTATTTAAACGATTCAACACTGATAAACCATGTGATAATGTTGAGGTCTCACTGAAACACAGACACTAATGGAAAATACGGACATTTCGGAGCACCTTGGGGGAGAAAAAAAACGTATCAGTCATCAAATCATCATGTGTCAGGATAAAAAAAGGGTGTTAAATTTGGTGCATGGGTCTAATTTTGAAAGCCGATTGTTAAGAATGAAAGTGAATTTAGGCATTTCTCGATCAATTTTGCTTTTGGACAGGACTTGCGGGCAATCCGGGAGGACCCCAGTTGTTGGCATCGTATTGTAATGAACTAGCGGCTAATTTGTGAGCAATGTAATTACTGAATTCATTTAATTTGATTCTTTAGTATAGTGATACCTTGGCTTACGAACTTAATTGGTTCGCAGACAGTGTGTAAGGCGAAAAGTGTGTATTCCAAAAATTAATTTCCCATAGGAAACCATTAAAATGAGAATAATCCGTTCCCAGGTCCCCATAAAACATGATTTTCTACTAAATAAGCCATAAAACTACACAAAATATACCTTATTTTATGTATAATAAATGTGCTAGGGTATTATAATTCAAGAAATAAACTGTACTATATAATAAAGTCATTTTATTTACCTTTGTGATGGTCGTTGATGGCTTGATGGAATGGCCGGTTTCATCAGCATTAAAACTTGATGAGGAACGTAGCCTTTTCCTTCCTTCCTAATTTTACCTTGTTCCTCATCAATTGTGTTCGATTTAGCTGGGTTGATAGCTTTTTGCATCAAGTGTACAGAGGGCTTGTGCGGGTTATTTGGGGAACGTGATTGATGGGAATTTTAACCTTGCAGTCTACACTCTGCCTTTGAACTATCAAAGTGGAAACGAGTCCAAATTTCACTGTTTTCTATCCATTTTGTCACTCTCTCTCTGTCGTCTGCCTCTCTCTTTAACGTTTAAACCACCTCCCCTCACTGCTGCGTTCTTGACCAATCACGTGGCTTTAACCGAAGACTGGGGGCGGGGAATAGAGGAAATAAAATATCAGCTGCCATTTTCTTTTTGGGAGAATGGCTTCACGCTCTGTCTGTAACCCCCACCCCCTCACTGCTGCGTTCTTGACCAATCACGTGGCTTTAACCGACGACTGGGAGTGGGGGGCAGAAATTAGAGGACCAAAACAAGCCGGCTGCCATTTTCTTGTTAGGAGAACGGGCTCGTTCGCGAACCACACATCATTCATTGTGGCAGCTTCGTGTGTATCCCGAAAAATAGTTTGAATGCCAAGATAACATTTTCATAAATGTAACGTTCGTAAAGCGAAAAGTTCATAAGCCAAGGGGTTTGTAAATCAAGGTATCACTGTACTTCCTGGCAGTCGAGGGGGTCCCCAGTTGATGACATTGTATTGTTCTAAACTAGCTGTGTAAAAATATGTTGCTAATTTGTTAGCACTGGAGTTATTGAATTCATTTAATTGGATTGTTTCATATTTAGTCTGGGAGAAGTGTTTTCAGACATTTGACTGCTTTGGATTTGAATATATATATTATGACCCTGGCAGTCGAGGACACCCTGTACTTGGGGTCGCCGGTTTGGAAGCATGTTTCAAATTAGCTCGGCTGGCCTTCATTCGTTCCTCAGTACAACACGATAATTCATCATCATTAACGCCAGTAGGGAGAAAAAATAAAATAAAATAAAACGATATAACGGAAACAAAGCGCAGTGGAGGATTCTCGGACTGCTTTTTAATGTTAAACGATTCTGTCGCCAGGAATTCTTCCCGAGTGAGCCACAGACTGAAAAAAAAAAAAAAACTCTTTGGCTTTAGTGGAGAGGAGACTTGAGAGTGTAACGCTTGGAATAAAAAGGCAAGGCCTGCTGTTTAAACGTCATGCTCGTTCCTCGTAATAATCTGGAGTGGACAGTTAGGGGTGGGAAATCTTTTCAGATGCCTTTCGGGGTCTCAAAAGTGTCATCTGAAGCCAATTACAGTCTAGTGCCTTTTGTATAAAAAAAAGTGCCTTACTTCTGGCCGATCCACGCGCGAAGCGACGTAGGTCTGCGGGGAATAAGGAAAAAGAAGGAGAACTCATAAAGGGGGCCGTTTTGAAGACAGCACCGATCCTTTTCACCCTCTCTTGCTCATATATTGCGCCATGTCACAGTCCTGCAAATGACACAGGCGTCAACCATCCTCCCTGTCTTGCAATATAATAATTATCTGTATTCCATTTTTTTTTGTGTGTAATAATAAACTTAGTTGTATATAATAAAGTACAAAAATATTCGACAACATCTACACAGTTTTTTTTTGTCATTATGTATGTAGTGACTCGACCGCTTCTGCTTTTTGCCTGGTTTGCTTGAGCATACGTAATTCTTTGTGCTGGGTGATGAGGATATTTATTTTTTTTCTTCCTTTTGTCGTCTTTTCATATCGTCGATGTCCGGTCACTTCCGTCTGTGGTGGTGATGAAAACATGTGAATACATTTTATCTTAACCACCTTTTTTTTTTTGGCTGCCGTGAACGCAGCGAAAGACACTCACCCCCTAAGGCGTGTTCCGTCATACTGAGGCACAGCGACTCCAGCGTTGGGTTGATTTCCAGGTCAGCGCCTGGAATTTGGCAATCTAATAATAAAATGGCGGTTTGGGTTATAATTGAGTGTTAAATTTTATCATAAATTATTTTTTAAAAATCAAATCAAAACAGAGTATCAAATAGGTTCAAATGGAGTATATAATTGACAATAATATAACTGAATAAACAATAAGCTCTTTTCTTTGCTCTCTAGTTGGCTAGCGATCTAGCTAGCCCTCTGTTTGCTAGCAATCAATCCATCCATCCATCCATCCATCTATCCATCTCTCTCTCTCTCTCTCTCTCTCTCTCTCTCTCTCTCTATCCATCCAGCTCTCCATTTGCTATCTAGCTGCCTAACTATCTATTAGCTGTCTATTAGCTAGCAAGCTAGCTTTCTATCTATTTAAGTTACTCTCGGGTAGAGCGCGCGTGGC
Source organism: Hippocampus bargibanti (assembly GCF_051943395.1). Taxonomy (NCBI): domain Eukaryota; kingdom Metazoa; phylum Chordata; class Actinopteri; order Syngnathiformes; family Syngnathidae; genus Hippocampus; species Hippocampus bargibanti. The sequence goes on from NC_142747.1 coordinate 18,528,968, forward strand.
TGCCAATGCTCACCCACAGAAAAACTAAGCCTGTGACTGTAAAGTGACCTTGAGAGTTTTGAAAAGCGCTTATAAATGAAATGTATTATTATTATTATTGTTGTTGTTAATATTATTATACACTCATCCACTCACATATATGATACACATTTTTCGTCTTACACACTGTCTGAGAACCAATTAAGTTCCGTAAGCCAAGGTATCGCTGTATTCGAATAAATACGGTAGTTGAGCAAAAAAGGTGGATTCTGGAAGAGTATTGAAGTCGTAAGAAAAGCAAATAAACCATTTGAAGAGATAACTACAGAATGACGGAGCAAACGGAAGATACAGAACCTTGCTGCTGGAACATGAGCATGGTTTGCGGCGAAGTGTGGACAGGAAGCGAGTGGGTCCGTTGCACAGAGCTACGACTTTGACTTGGCATGCTGTTACTTCCCCCGGGGTTAGCAAACCACAAGCTCTAAAAAACAAAAGACAATTTCGTATCAGTTGATTGATATTCAGCTCAGTCGCCGATGCTGCCGTGATTGTAAAATGTGAACAAAATGACAGTGATACTGACTTGACGACCCTGGCCTGCTAGCGCAGGATTGGTGAGAGCGTGGCGGGGAGAGACGCCGCCGATTCCACCGGGGCTGAGGAGACCTATGCGTCCCGCCGGGAGTCCACGGGGCGTTATTTGGAACTGCCTCTGGCCCCGTCGGCCCACGCCTCCGCTCACAGAGCCCGCTGTGGGGAGGGAGTTGGAGCCGTAGGCCCAGCTGGAGCAGCAAAAGACAACAAGACATAGGAAAATAAACCGGGAGGACTCCATTTTGATTCCCCTTGAAATGATTTCACATCAAATGGCGGCTCAAGATTTGAAGTAGTGCTCAGCTCACCCTTTTTGTCGGTACACGGGCATGTCCAGCATGGCTTTACGAGGGACCAGGCGGAGCAGTTTGTGGACCTGCTGCTTCCAGGAAACCAGTCGTTTCTTGTGGGTTTCTGTGAAAGCCTGAAAAGAATGAAAACAAAAAAAAAAAACATTTTATTTTGTTTGTGGTTATCATCAATTTAATAAAAACAGCTCAGCCCAGTATCTTACCACAAAATACCAATAATGAGAGAGGATGAACATGAAAACCTTTCTTTTAACTTATTCACTGCCAGACGTGTAAAAATGCGTCCACTCCATTGCCAGGGTTTTTGTCATTTTCACTAAAATTCCAGGACCCACAGAATATTGAGTTTTAGGACTACATAAACATTCAGTGCAGAGATGGAAGAAATCCTGGCTTAAATTGAGGCAATGTAGTCAGAATCTCCTTTCAATATCACAGAGTAAACAAGTGAGCCCATTTAAACTCTGTTGCTGACCAAAACAGCAGCACCGTGCGAGGTCCTATTGGATGTTCTATGCTGCATTCAAGATGATCATCAATTACGTGAAGTATGTTCCATCATGTCAGCCTCGTTTCTTGCTAATTTCTTTTCCGTTCATTTTTTACATTTATTTTGTGATTAACTGTAATTTCCCGCTAAGTTCATAAGGTCTCCACGCCACCTAGAGTCGAGTCGACAACACACCTCTCCCCCTGGATACTATTATGATGAGAATACATCAGGTACAGACACTCACCTCGTGTATTAGACACTTTTCAATGAGCTGGAGGTAGCAGCTGATATTCTCCTCATCTGGCCTGGACACGAGAAGCTGTGTGCACACTGAAACAACAGATATGAGAGCGCAGAATGTTGAAAAGGATAATTAATGACTAATAACATCATACATTCAACTACATGAAGCACTTCAATGTAATTTTATTTAAAGGACAACCGACGCCTCCGGACAAGTTGTGTCCATAATTTGTCAAATCACTTCAAATGACTTCTACTGAGCGTATTTTACAAATATTCCACCGCATATAGCTATATTTTACGTTTTAAGACTCGCGCTGAATATTCAGGAAGTCTTGTTTTTGAGTTGGTGACAATTCCTGACGTCACGTCACGGAGGCAACACCCCTGACCGAGAAAGTGACACACAATGCATTTTGTGGTACTATGTGTGGTCTGAAAACGCCGTGTTGATGGCGAAATTAAAAGGAAAACACATAAATAACGCGACGTGAATCATTGTGTGTTGCACCAAGACAATTTGATATTCGCTAACACAAATTCCCAGCAGAGAAATCAATTTTCAAATCAATCAAGACAACCCATTTCCAACGGTGCTTGGGCGCCATCTTGTGCATTTTTGGGGACGCTACACATCAGTCCTCAAAATGACCCGGAAGAACTTCTTTAAATCGATTGCAAACATTTATGCTTTCCTCTTCAGAACTATTTGAATCATATTCATAACCGGATGAGTAACAAGAAAGCATCTTCTCCGAATCTGAAGCCATTGTTTTGATTCTCGAGCAAGGCAAGACAAAAATCATGAAGAAAATCATGTTGGTGCCATTTCTTTATAATTGACAAAATAGTCAAACCTCGGTTTTCAAATGACCAAATGGATTTTGATTTGAAAATTTGACATTTTTACGCCTTGGATTATGTCAAAAAAATATGCTCACAGGTGATGATAAAATATGCTTCCAGTGATTCATATCACCGCACCACCATAACAAACAGATGCTCCTTACCTTTCCCCATAACTCTGGTGAACTGTCCAGCAATGTCACCGTCCGGGATAGGCGTCACAGAGGAATCTCCATCGCAGGCGGGTGTGCTGTGAGAATGGAATCCCTCACGGACTGCCTCTTTAACCGTCCCCGACTTTGTCGCTTCAGGAGCGGCGCTGGTGGGTTCTTGCGAAGCTTGCATCAATAACGTGCTATAAGCCTTGATGGGTGTGACGATGATCTGCTGCAGCTCCTGCAGAGCGTTGCGAAGGTTTCCTCCTTCCAAAATATCCTGCGAGCAAATGAGGTGCGGATATTTGTAAGACACAAGAGCACAATTACAAACAAAGACCCAATCAGCCAAAAAGCTAAAGGGGAGTTTCTTCAACCGAACCACATGAAGACTAATTACTACTCATAAAAAAAATAATTAAAGTGTAAATTACCTTTTCCAAAGACTTAAGGACACTCTGCCGCTCACGCAGTTTTTGTATACTCAAGGCAATTTTATGCCGCGCTCCCTTAGTGACGTTCTAAGGAGGAAGGAGATAACAACGAGTGCAACCTGTCATTTCTTGACTCAGCCATCTAAATTGTGACTACACAAACAAAACATAATCACCAAATTCAAACTACCTGTTGATAGACAACAGAATAAATCATTGGAGAAAAATATGCGACGTGAACAAAATAAGCCAGTTTGTTAATTTGCGTTTAGCACACAAGTCATTTTAAGCATGTCGGCCATATTTTTGGAGCACTAGATGTCATTATGAATAATGTCAATGAGAAAGTGTACAATGGGTGCTGGTCTTTTTACATTATGTTGCACACTTGAGCTATCTAGCAGGCTATCTAGCTAGCGATCTAGCTGGCTAACTACCTAGCTATATATTTGCTATCTATTAGCTAGATGGCCGGCTATCTAGCTAGCTATATAGCTGCTATCTAGCTATTAGCTAGCTGGCTAACTTTCTATCTATGTCAGTGATTCGGGGTTGAGTGAACTCTGGCGCATGTGGCTGCCGCTGCTCACCCACAGAAGAACTGATCCTGTGACTGAAAAGTGACCTTGAGAGTTTTGAAAGGCGCTTATAAATGAAATGTATTATTATTATTATTATTATTATTATTATTATTATTATTATTACGGACGTAACATGAAATGATCATCATTACACAACAAAAAAGAATAATAATAATAATAATAATAATCAATCGAAAATGACGTGTAAACGTCACGTCGGCCATTTTGAATGGATACATCGGAAAATATGGGATAAAGACATAATGACAGTATTTCGACGTGTTTCCAAATTGTACAACCTAATGGCTGATCAAAGTTGTAGATTTCATTGGAATCTAACTCAGATCTTTGTGTATCTTACCTGAGATTCCAGATGATGTTCTGTGAGAATCATCATCTCCTCATAGGTCATTTGGGAGAAAAGCGACGCATATTTGTGAAGGCGGAGACTTTTTAACCATGTGGGGACATCTGCAACAGGACACAAAATGACAGATCAGTTTAAGTCACCGCATCGTAGCACACGATTGAGAACGACCTCTGACCTTTCATGCCGCTGCCGTCCTCTTGGAAGGTGTTGCGTGCGGAGCCCTGCTCTTCTGTTTGCTCGCTACCTGAGGAGGCCACGCTGCTCTGCGGGGAAAGCGGCGCTTGGTCGGTCGGGAAGAAGTTCTGCCGGCTACTCGTGTCGTCCTGACTGAACCACTCTGAGCCACAGGCTTGGGGACTGGAGGGGATGGCGCATGTCTTTAAGGGGCTGGGCTGCATCTGCCCGCTCATTCCTGGGAATGAGTAGAGAAAAAAATTAATGAACAAATTAAACTGTCGTGCTGGTTGTAATTTTTCCAGTATGGTCTAAAAATCAACCTGTGTTGCTACTTTGATGAGAAGGTTTTTTCAGCCGTCATCTGTACTTCTTTGAAGGTGTCGGACGTTTCGCTTCTTATCCAAGAGGCTTCGTCAGCGAACTAATTTTTTTGCTGGTAGTTTTGGCCCTATATATATCCCTACTGTCCAGACGTGGCCGTGCCAGACTCTGCTATGATTGGTCCCTGCTCTCCAGTTGGGGGGAGCAAAGGACTACTCCCTGTGGCTACACTTTTATATACATTTTCCAATGACTAAACAAATTCTCAAAGAAAGACTTTATCAACATCGCAGGGATAATACGAGTGGGCCTCAATCTGCAGTACATATGTACCTAAAAGCTATCAGCCACTCATTTGACGACAATGAGGTTAAAATTTAAGCAAAAGAAAAACAGATGGTTTGAAGGGGGAGTAAAAGAAGCTATTTTCACAAAACAGCAAAACCCTTCACTCAATCGCCAGGGTGGGGTGAGGTTCAATTTAGATCATTCCTACAACCGACTTCTTAGGCAACATAGGCTTAGTTATGCTGATGAGGTGATACCAGAGCAAATGGCGCAATCAGGCCAGTTGTAGACCCCATACTCAGCCAGGACAATAGAAGTAAATCAGTCAAGACAATAGAAGTAATGAGTGTAGCCGCAGGGAGTAGTCCTCTGCTCCCCCCAATCTGAGAGCAGGGACCAATCATAGCAGAGTCTGGCACCGCCACGTCTGGACCGTAAGGATATATATAGGGCCAGCAAAAATTTTTGTTTGCTGACGAAGCCTCTTGGATAAGAAGCGAAACGTCTTCAAAGAAGTACAGATGATGGCTGAAGAAACCTTCTCATCGATGGACCACTCCTGTACGACTGAGAGCTTACACAGACGTATTGCTACCTGTGTTGTTACTGTTGACCGGGGAGGACAATCCGCCTGGAAAAGCCATGTGCCCATTCTGTCCTGCAGGAGATGTGCTAGATGAGGGGGACATTTCGTGCCAGGCATGGCCGGACTCCAGGGTCTCGGCCGAGTTATGCCACTCGTCCGAGCCCTGACGCGGGTGGTACGGGCTGGGCGGCGCCCGTGTGGACGGTACGTAGCCGCCGGATAGGTGTTCCTCCAGGTGGTTGAGCCACATAGCCAAGGACGTGCGGTCCTCCAGCGTAGTGGCGGGGTGGATGAGCGCGTAGGACAGTAACTGTCTGCTCTCCTCCACAAACAAGCTACTCTCAATGGTGTGACTCAACACCTTCTGCAGCAGCTTCATGTACTCACATTTGGCCTCGCTGTTGCGTGGCTGCAGCAAAGGCAGATGGGACAAAAGTAAGGACACCATTTTGTCCTTGGGCTCCTGGTGCCACTGGTTGACTATGGCTGAGGGCAGAAGATATTCCATCAGTATTGTAGCTTTACTTTGTTCAAACAACAATTTGGATATACAGGTGAACCTCCAAACTGGTTTACAGAGCTCAGATGACCTCGCTCCGGTGCTTTTTTTTCTTTGCCGTTTATTTAACACTATAATGGACGGCTGTCACATGTTGTGTGTCTTGTTATTACGCGTTTCATCCGGTGACAGTTTGTAGCAAATAAATATTTAGTCAGCAACTTTCCATCAGTTGAGGCGATCAGAAGGTCGGCTCGGTGCTGTTTTTGTCATGCTTGGGTGCTGATAAAGCGCTGGCTATGGCCTCTGGCATTTTTTTCTTTTCCACAAGGAGGCAGGATTTCCCCTTTTTTCCATGTTAGCCTTTTGTTTCAGCTTCAGCTGTTGTTAAAGCGCTATATAAACCAATATGTATGTATTGCATTGTATTTTGGACAGCCGTCCTCATTTCAAGCTCATATAACTCCAGACCCATATCATTTATAATAATAATCCATTTCATTTATAAGCGCCTTTCAAAACACTCAAGGTCACTTTACATTCACAAGATAATTTTTTCCGTGGGTGAGCTGCGGCAGCCACACGCGTCAGTGTTCGTTCACTCAACCCGGAATAACTCAGATAGAAAGCAGGGTAGCTAATAGATAGTTAGCTACATAGCTAATAGATAGCTAGCTAGCCAGCCAGATAGCTAAGAGACAGCAAATAGTAGTAGATAAGTAGATAATAATAAAAATAAATACTGTACTTAATAAAATAAAAAATAGACATTTTCCTGAAGAAAGAAGAGAGTCTAAGGTTTCTAATGCTACATTGAATGTTTATGTAGTCCTAATCCTCCATATTCTGTGTGTCCTGGAATTTGAGTGAAAATGACAAAAACCCTGGTAGTGGAGTGAACACATTTTTGCACATGGTCTGTCAGTGAATGAGTTAAAATAGCTTATAATGTTCACTTTGCCATTGCTGCGCAGTTTTGGAACTTAAGAAAGTTGCCCTTTCCAGTAGGCAATTGAATTGTATTTATTTATGTTTTTTATTAAGAATGAAATGACCCCAAAAATAACAAATTTCGCTCTGCAAGCGACCCAGCATGGAACTGTATTTCTCATTCAAATGCAACAGGTTCACTAGCATCACAGAAAAAAAAACGTGATCCATCTCAGAGGTTGCACCGTATATCAATCAAGAAATTCATATTCATCTACCTGCATTATTGGCCTCTGCTTCCAAGATATGAATTTCTGTGCAGTCCGCCAACCAGTGTTCAAGGCATATGTGTAAAAAGCGTGCCTGGGTGCGGGACACCCTCTTGAGAAGTGACAAGAGCGCCACCGTCTGTTCGCACTCGTTCCAGCCCTTGAACCAGTCCGTGAGGATACCTACCTGGTCTCTGAACATCATGGCGTGTCTCCTTTTTTTTAAGGTGAGGAGATGGGGAATGTGTGGACAGGGTAGGAAGGGGTGAGGGGGGGACAACGGGGTAGGGAAGTGCACTTTTCAGGGACAGACAGGGTCAGTCTTTTCCCCCAGACTCCAATGCAGAAACCCTCACATGGTTCAGGTGCAGCAAAACATTACGGGAAGTCTTGACAGACCACTGTGTGGAATGCTCGGACGATTCCTTGAAAAGTGTTCCTGACAGGAGTCCAAATAAATTGTAGAGTCACTCTTGCATGCTCAGGATCACATTGGTCGCCTAGGCAAGCAGAAGAGCAGAGAAAATAATGTTTGAATTTGACATTTTGAGTTTTTAATAAAGTCATTCAGGCAGTCTGACTGGTAACAGTATTGATAGGATGCTTAGGAAGAAGTTTACACTAACATAAAAACATATAATATGAATAAAATGGACCCAGAAACACATTTTTCTCTCTCACCCATTTACCCCTACATTCCAGAATCGCGATCGACTGTTTGGGCAGCCCTATTCTAGATCATGCAAGATGAATCACAATCGAACCTGTTTTCAGTATTTCAATGCCTACCACGTTATTCACCTTACCACTGTAGATCACTACTGATGACTTTGAGTGTGGTCAAACTAATGTAACAGACCAACACATTTATGTATAATATATCTGACACTGTTAATTGTAATACTAATTCATCATTCTTCTTCTTTTCCCTTCGGCTTTTCCCTTCAAAAGGTCGCCACAACAAATCAGTGTCCTCCATCTTTAGAGGTGTGATCCGTATGTCTGTTTTGGCCAAGCTTTTACGTCAGATGCCCTTCCTGACACAACCCTCCGTATTTATCCGGGCTTGGGAACGGTACAAGAAGACTTATGTCCCTTTGTGGCTACAGAACAAGCAACTCTCCCAAACACAAAATGGTCATCGGCGCAGCAACATTAAAAAAAAAAAAAAAAAACTATACTCACCATTTGATGACAATACTCGTGTTTGTTAATTTAAAAAATGCATTAAAAATGAAACCCTAAATGATTTGGCAAAACTTCTTCAAAAAAATTGTTTTACGCTTGATACGTGTTGAATATTGTCACTGGTAAAGCTGTTTTTGTTTTCTCTGCCTGGACGTCATTGGCCGTTGTTGTCAATCAATTTAGGTGTTCCCTCTTTGTTTGCATGAAGCATATTGAGTTGCCTTTTACTATGAAATATGCAAGCTACCCATTTATATCATGTTGTCGTGCTTTAAAACTTGATCTTTATACCAGAAGTTAGATAGCGGACTGAATCAGTGTGTAAACACATACACTACAAAAGAGTAATGTCCATGCAACTGGAGACCGGCAAGCATGTTAATGTAGCATGTCAAACATTCCTCCGTCACTATAAATGGTGGCACCTGTAACATTGGGAGCGACATAACCACACCCGAAGCAATGTTAGGTCAGCACAGTGTTCCCAGGAATAGTCACGGGAGAGTAAAACAAGACTTCTAGGCGACATCGAAAACTGGAATAAGCTCGCCGACGCAATAAAGTCGGCCTTGCTAGTGATAGTGGGGGGGGGGGGTTGTATTGTTTTTCGTTAGCAGTGTTGCTGCTTAAAACACTTGCCCTCAAACCACGTAAACGAAAATTGGCTGCGTCGAATAAATTCACAGAGACGACATTGGAATTAACTCACAAACACGCGGATAAGAGACATGGTTGTTTACCTTTGACGCTTTGTCGGTGCTTTTAGCGAGGTGAGGCTAACGTGCTAACGCATAGCTGAGAGCTCGGCGGCTACCTTGGTAGCTTATAGCAACTTTTGCTAGCAATAAGGTTGACTTAGCAGCGAGAGGCGTACATTCCAATCCTCCGCCGTGGTGTTGTCCATGATAAAGAGAATCCCGCAGTGGATACAACAAAGTCAAAGAACGTGTGTACAAAAATAGTGTTCATCATTATACAAGAGTGGACGCCTCGTGAAAAATGTACTTGGTTTTTTTCCCCCCTCCAGTTGGACGTGCGCGAACGTCATACGTCTGACATCATACGTCTGGACGCTGCGTCATGTTGAAACACAATAAAATTGATCAAGGAAAGAAAGAAACAATTATTTTATTTGCTGTTGTGCGAAAACCAACAACAGGCAACAGATAAAAGGAAAAAAACACATCATTGGAAAAAAAACATCGAAATGTAAATTATACCAGACTACAGTTGTCCCCCGTTTTTCGCGATAATGGGGACCAGGATCACCCGCGACAGACAAAAATCCGTGAAATAGTTATAATAATAATAATAATAATAATAATAATAGCAGCACCGGAGCAGCCGGCTTGTTTTGGTCCTCTATTCCCCACCGCCAGTCGTCGGTTAAAGCCACGTGATTGGTCAAGAACGCAGCAGTGAGGGGCGGGTTTACAGACAGAGAGCGAGTCAAGCCCTTTTCCAAAAAAGAAAATGGCGGCCAACATATTATTTGTCCTCTATTCCCCGCCTCCAGTCTTCAGTTAACAAGGGATGATTCCTCAAAATGGTGAAATAAGAAGGCTACGTTCCTCATCAAGTGTTTAATGCTGATGAAACCGGTCACTCCATTCCATCAAACCATCAATGACCATCACAAACGTAAATAAAAGGACTTTATCATACAGTACAGTTTATTTCTTTCATTATAATACCATAGCACACTTATTATACATAAAATAAGGTATATTTTGTGTAGTTTTAAAATTAGAAAGTAGAAAACTATGTTTTATGGGGACCTGGGAACGGATTATTCTCATTTTAATGGTTTCCTATGGGACATTATTTTTTGGGATACACACTTTTCGCCTTACACACTCTGTCTGGGAACCAATTAAGTTCGTAAGCCAAGGTATCACTGTACTTGTTTCCTGCTGCAGTCCACATTTCGTGAGTTGGCAAAGAGATCAGAAGAACCATTTATTTTAGCAAAAGCGTCTCAGCAGTTTGGAGTGCATACCTGTGAAATTGAACCTGGCCAACATGGGGCGCTGGGATTAACGTGGATAATGAAAGACAATTCAAAACAGTAATTAAAGAGGACTGGCAGAGAAGAAGAAGGCAGATGTTTGCGATAAAAGACAGGTTCCCGCCTGCACATTCAGTTCGTTCAATACACCTGAATTGTTCAGACGCTCGCTGTGCTTTGCCGCCACCTTAACAGGTAAGAAGTTTGCAACAAAAATACTTTTAGCTACCGGTTGGTGGTTGAAAATGCATACTTATGAATTTAAATGTTAAAATGTTATGTTTGATTTGGATCTTTTCAAAATGAACAGATTGGGTGGGGCTGCACAGATATGACTACTGCTAATTTTGCCATGTGATGTATTATTATTATTTTGCTTAAAAAAGCACTACGCAAGTGAATAATGCGTTTTTAGAAATACTATATTTTAGCTGCAGAAGATGGTACTGCTGGGAAAGCTCCAAATTTGCTTCCTTAACAGGTGAGCAGATTGCAACAAAAATCCATTTATCTATCGTTTGGGGGTTGATAATACATACTTATGAAACCTATATTTCAAATTTTTATGTTTTATTTGCATTTTTTTTCAAAATGAATAGATTGGGTGGGGCTGCAAAGATATGACTGGTGCTAATTTTTAGTTTTCAAGCATTGTGTGAGTGAATTATGCACTAAAGCAGTGGTGTCAAACTCGCGGCCCGCGGGCCAACTGCGGCCCCCGAATGAATATTTTGCGGCCCACCTTGACATGAAAGATTAATGTTAGTGAGGCCCGCATGATTGATATGAATGAAACTTGTATGCGGAGCTGAACAAACCACCATTTTGGAGCAACAGAGGGAATTTAATCACAGATTTGCAGACTTCTAGACGCACAAAGCCACATTTCAAATTTTTTGCTGACCCATTCTCTTTTGATGTGCAAGATGCCCCTCCTGTGTTCCAAATGGAGCTCTGTGACGTACAATGCCACTCTGCACTCAAAGCCTATAATTATATACTTTAATTATTTTTTTTATTTTTTTTACTGGTTAATTTATTTTTTATTCATTTTCCATTTATTCATTTAATTCATTTTTGTGTGTTAAAAATAAAGATTTTGAGAACATTGGAATGTTTAACTATGCTTTTCTTGTGAAAATCCTGATGCGGCCCAGCCTCACCCAGACTCCTTCTAAAGGACAACCGACGTCTCCGGACATGTTGTGTCCATAATTTGTAAAATGGCTTCAAATGACTTCTACTGAGCGTATTTTACAAATATTCCACCGCATATAGCTATATTTACGACTTTGAGAATTTTTGTTTTTTTATGAGGTTTCGGGACCACGCCCTAGTAGTCAACATAGTTTTCCGACTAAAGACAGGTTGCTATTTTGGATGAGAAAGCTATGTAAAAAAATCTGTGTTCAATATTAAAGCTTTTTTTTTTAGTTCCAGTCAGGAAGCCTGAGGAAAAAGATAAGTGGGAAAATGGTGAGTAAAACTGATGCAATTCCATTACAACATTTTTCTATGTGATATTCTTTTCTGCTTTGTTTCTTTTCTATTTGATTTTTTTTTTCTGCAACGTTTGAGCCACGATTGGGCTTACCAGTGAACATGAATGTTACTCAACGTCAAAGTATCTTCTGTCATTAAAATGTTCTGCTTGTCACGACACATTGTTGGCATAAAAAAAAAATTGGGTGCGAATCACTTGCCAATTTTATCTTGTTTATAACCTTGCAGTCCATGGCAGGAATCGAGATGGATGTTGCCCTCGGGCAGAAACTGAGAGAACTTATGGAAACCAAACACGCTATAATCAGTGAGTGCCTAAGTACAGTGAGACCTCAACTTACAAACACCTTATCTTACAAACTTTTCATCTTACAAACATCAAATTTATGAAAATTAAACCTTATAATAAGCACTATTTTCATAATACACACCCACCACGGCTGGCAGAGTGATCTTCGGCGGAAGCACACGACTGAACAGCACCAGAGGTTAAGTTACCAACAGTCCTTATGGAAGGTGACTCTCCTTCCATAAGCCATCAACGACCAACAAAAAGGTAAATAAAACTTTATTTTACAGCACAGTTTATTTCTTTAATCCTCATGTAATGCGCCTCTCTTTCCAAACAGCAATTCCCTTTGACCTTCGACCTCCAACGCCATTCCATCAAGCCATAAATGACCATCACAAATGTAAATAAAGTGACTTTATGATACAATGCAGTGTATTTCTTTCATTACAATACAATAGCACATTTATTATACATCGAATAAGGTATGTTGTGTGTAGTTTTAAGGCTTATTTAGTTGAAAAGTATATTTTATGGAAACCCAGGAACGGATTATTCCCATTTTAATGGTTTCCTATGGGAAATTCATTTTTGAGATACACACTTTTCGCCTTACACACTCTGTCTGGGAACCAATTAAGTTCGTAAATTGAGGTCTCACTGTACATTTTTTATGCTGTCCAGTATCTTGATGCAGACGTGTATTTACGTATATCATGTCTCTTTCAGTGAAAATAGAAAATGATGTTTTGATTTTGGATCAGGAACATAAGGCAAGTGACACCTTTCATTGGAAAATATGCCACTTTTCTCTGTTTTGAAAATCAATACTTGTCTTTCAGAACATCTCATTGGATGATTTAAGAAAGAAGATTCCAGAGAATGAGCCCAGATATCCTTCAAGGACAAGCGACACCATTCTTTTATTTTGTTTCTAAGCACGAATAGCTGTAAGAAATAAAACATTGTCTTTTACATAAGCTGATAAATTTGTAACCTGGCTAATGAGCTCTTCCTGTGAAGGAGTTACAAGTCGTAAATTGCTTCGGTGATAAAGGAGTTTCCCCAAGTCCTAAATTCTGTCCAAGGCCAGATATCCTAGATGAAGATAACAGTTTAACAAGCTGTATCTGTTGACCTCATATTGACCACAGGTTTCTCTGTGCTTCAATTGTGTATTCGAGTCACACATGTTCACAGCATGAAACTTTTAAATATGATAACTTCTTGCATGTCAATTTTCCTTGACTGCTATGCAAGCTCATCGCCTATCCTTATAATTACGTTGAAAAATCAGGGCCAGTGTCATATCACAGTATACTGATTTTAGTGGCCCCTGACCCCAGACCTGGCGGTAAGTATTCTATATGTCGCATTAGTCATATTGTGTTCTTAAAGGTTGATTTTAAACTGTACATGGCAGTCGTGTGCTTTAATGTCACAATGAGTGATGTGTGAGAAAATGGATAGAAAACAGTGAAATTTGGACTCGTTTCAACTTTGATAGTTCAAAAGCAGAGTGTAGGCTGCAAGGTTAAAATATCCCATCGATCAGGCTCCAAAAATAACATGCCATCTGTACACTTGATGCAAAAAGCTATCAACCCAGCTTAACAGAACACAATTGATGAGGAACAAGGTAAAATGATCGCAGAGAAAGAACCTACAAGGGATCATTCCTCAAGATGGTGAAAGAAGAAGGCTACGTTCCTCATCAAGTGTTTAATGTTGATGAAACCGGTCACTCCATTCCATCAAGCCATCAACGACCATCACAAAGGTCAATAAAACGACTTTATTATACTGTACAGTTCATTTCTTTAATTATAATACCATAGCACATTTATTATACATAAAATAAGGTATATTTTGTGTAGTTTTAAGTCTTAGAAAATTAGAAAGTGGAAAATTATGTTGTATGTTTTATGGGGACCAGGGAACGGATTATACTCATTCTAATGGTTTCCTATGGGAAATTATTTTTTGGAATACACACTTTTCGCATTACACACTATGTCTGGGAACCAATTAAGTTCATAAGCTAAAGTATCACTGTATCTCAAAAGGTTTTTTTCCCCTCTACATCTCCATTCCAAAAGAAGTCACGTGAGGGTGTGCCCACTTGTGCTCATGATGTAAAATGAACAGAATACTGTATGGTGAATGCCCCCAAAACATACCGATTGTGCATTGAATCCAAAGGGTGCTCCCCACGGACCGTGATGGACTACACTTCCACCGTCCGTCTCCCAAAACAAGCGATGCGTGCCCCCAAGGTAACGCTGATCTCTCATTTCTCACAATGACCAAAAACTGATGACTCCATTTTGTGTTCCACTCAGACTTTCGATATCAAGGACAAGAATGACTTGACCGAGGAGTGGCTGAAAAAACAGATAGAAAGCATATTTTGAAAACTGATGTTGACAACATGGTGACAATTTCTGTCCATTTTCTTTTTCAATGGCATATCGCTTGCTAATAAATGGATGGACCTACCTGACATGTTCCATATTGCATCTTTTTTTAAAATTTTTAAGCATCACTACAAAAAAATCAAGGACATAAATGGACCACCCAGGACACGCTGGAGTGACTATGTCACACAGCTGGCCTGGGAACACCTCGCGATCCCCCAGGATGAGCTGGAAGAAGTGGCTGGGGAGAGGGAAGTCCAGGGTGCCCCCGCGACCCAACCCCGGATAAGCGGCATAAAATGGATGGATGATAGGACGTGAAGGCCTAGAAGCAGCATTGAACCATCCAGAGAGCCGCGGATTGGCCAACCGTGCTGTTTAGTGAGTTGGCACACCATGTGTAAACATGTCACACTAACCCAGTGGTTCTTAAACTGGGTTTGATCGAACCCTAGGGGTTCGGCGAGTCGGTCTCAGGGGTTCGGTGGATCCTCTGCCACAGAGGTCCACCCCTCAGTCTAGTCTGCAGTTAGTGGGCACAGTCATTTAAAGAACAGTTCGGTGAATGAGCATATGAGACTTGTGGGATTCGGTGTGTCTAACAAGATTAAGAACAACTGCACTTACCACAATCTTGAGCGCATACTTGTTAAATTGGCCAGTATGGAAAGCTGGGCTTAAACTGTATCGTAAAAGACAATTCAAAAGGGCAATTAAAGATGACAGGCGGTATAGAAGAATGCAGATGTTTGCTATAAGGGACAGAGTCATACCTACAGATTCAGTGCTTAAAATACTCCTGAACTATTCAGAAGCTCAGTGTGCTTTCCTGCCTCCTTAACAGGTAAGAGGTTTGCCATACAAATCCAATTTGCAACCATTTCGTGGTAGAATATGCATACTTGTGAATCCAGAATTTCAGAATTGTTATGTTTGTTTTGGATCTTTTCAAAATGAACTTCAGAAGATTGTGATACAGTCTCAGACTGCTGGGAAAGTCCCAATTTAGCTTCGTAGAGCTTCTGTATTTTGACCTCAAACTGTTTTCACAACCTAAGTTAACATCTGTATTTTTTCATGCAGGTCTGAATAATTTGGTGTACCAAATATTGGCCTTAGAGTGTCGTTCCCAATTAACTTTTTTTTTCCATACGGCGCTTAGAAATGTTTTTCATGAGGTTTCGGGCTATGGGATTGTAATTAAAGAAATAAACTGTACAGTATAATGAAGTCGTTTTATTTACCTTTGTGATGGTTGTTGATGTAGTTGGCCGTGCTTTCTCGGCGATAATACCCTCATGCACACTGTCCCATGCTAGCTGTTTTTCATTAATCCAAATCATCAGAAGTTTTTCAACCTCTTCTATTGCCTGAGTACGTTGCTTGGACAACACCCATAGCCACACGTAGCAATGGTCGACTTAGCATACTGGTACTGGGACGCTAAATCACACAAACCTCGTTCGTGTTTTACGATGATCTTCTTCTGCTCGACCGTAATTTTATTTTGTGTCTTCTTCGGCTTAACACTGTGGTGGGGTCTTTTTCGGTCCCATAAAAGCAAAAGTACTCCACCAAATAGCAAACCACGTCTGCACTCAAAGGAGGTGTGGAAAACTAGTCCGCTAGCCGCCGAAAACCAGTTCGTATGCCAAGATTCTCGCGAATTTAATGTTCGGAAAGATGAAAAGTTCGTGAGCGAAAGCGTTCGTTAGCCGAGGTATCACTTTTATTAATATTATTATTAATTTTAATATTCTCAGTCCCAGTCAGAGAAACGAAAGAAAAAAGATCAGCAGGAAAATGGTGAGTAACACTGATACAATTCCATTACAATGACAATCCAAGTTGTATCTTTTTTTTTTTTACTATCTATCTATCTATCTATCTATCTATCTATCTATCTATCTATCTATCTATCTATCTATCTATCTATCTATCTATCTATCTATCTATCTATCTATCTATCTATCTATCTATCTATCTATCTATCTATCTATCTATCTACCCACATACCCACCCACCCATCCATCCATCCATCCAGCCAGCCAGCTAGATAGCTAGCTATTCGCTAGCTGGCTTGCTTTCTATCTATTTGAGTGACTTGCGGCTGCCGCTGCTCACCCACATAAAAACTTATCCTGTGACCTGTAAAGTGATCTTGAGAGTTTTGAAAGGCGCTTAGAAATGAAATGTATTATTATTATGGACCAATTAAAAACCTTATTTGCATTTTAGGAACCACAGAGCGATTTCATCTTGTTTATAACCTTGCAGGACCTGTTGCAATCACCGATGGATGATGCCCTCAAGCAGAAACTGACAGCAGTTATGAACTCCAAACACGCTGTGATTAGTGAGTGCTTCTGCACCCAAGTCATTTTTATACTATTGAATATTTTAAAGGACAACCAACACCATTTTTTTGTTTCCTAACTGACATTAGAAAAACGCTTTATAGCATCTAAAATACCCAAAACACGCAGGCTGATATTTTTAGTCAAATGCAAAACACCAATAAAAATGACTTAAAGTGTCCAAAAACTGCCACAAATCACGTTATTTATGTTTTTTCCTTCTAATTTCGCCATCAACACGGGTCAACACGATGTTTTCAGACCAAACAAAGTACCCAAAATGCATTGTGTGTCCCTTTCTCGGTCAGGGGCGTTCCTGACGTGACGTCACGTCAGGCATCGTCATCAACTCGAAAACAAGACTTCCTGAATATTCAGCGCAAATCTTAAAACGTAAAATATAGCTATATGCGGTAGAATCGTTGTAAAATGCGCTGTGAGTGATTTTACAAAGTATGGACACAACTTGTCCGGAGGTGTCGGTTGTCCTTTAATGCAGAAGTGTATATTATGTCTTTTTCAGTGAAAATTGAAAACAAACTTTTGATTTTGGACCAGGAACATGAGGCAAGTAACCCGTTTCCTTGAAAACATGTTGGATTTGGAATGCCACTTTCTCTGTTTTGAAAATCAATATTTGTCTTTCAGAACATCTCATTGGATGATTTAAGAAACAAGATTCCAGAGAATGAGCCCAGATATCCTTAAATACTGGCAAAGGCCATTACGAGAGGTCATTTAGCAGAATCACATTTTGATTAAACAACTGGGATAAGTGCATTTTTTTTACAGATCATCGGTAGCTCAAAATTTTCTCCCCTGAAACAATGTTTATTTGAATTGAACATGCAAATGATGATTTTAAATACAATGATACCTTGGCTTGCGAACGCAATTAGTTCCCAGACAGAGTGTGTAAGAGGAAAAGTGTGTATCCCAAAAAATAATTTCCCATAGGAAACCATTAAAATGAGAATAATCCGTTCCCAGGTCCCCAATAAAACATAATTTTCTACTTTCTAATTTTTGTAAGCCTTAAAACTACACAAAACATACCTTATTTTATGTATAATAAATGTGCTAAGTGTACAGATGGCTTGTGCGTGTTGTTTGTTGAGCCTGATTGATGGGATATTTTAACCTTGCAGTCTACACTCTGCCTTTGAACTATCAAAGTTGAAACTCTCACTGTCGTCTGCCTGTCTCTTTTGTTTAAACCACCTCCCATCACTGCTGCGTTCTTGACAAATCACGTGGCTTTAACCGAAGACTTGGGCGGGGAATAGAGGACAAAAACAGTCGGCTGCCATTCTGTTGTTAGAAGAACGTGCTCGTTCGCGAACGACACATCACTCATTGAGGCAGCTACGTGTACGAAAAAAGGTTGTATGCCAAGGTAGTATTTTCATAAATGTAACGTTCATAAACCGAAAAGTTTGTAAGCCAAGGGGTTCGTAAACTGAGGTATCACTGTACTAAAGTAGGGAAAACTGAGAATTTTCAAAAGGGAAATAAATTTTCATGGCACTGTATTTGAATTTTGTGCAGTATCACACTACACATAGGAAGAAAGTGAGGCGTCCAAAAATTCAACTTTTCCTTGACTGCTACTCAAGCTCATCGGTTATATTTATGATTACATTACCCCTAGTGGGCACGTGAGACCCCACAAGATACTTATTTTTTTGTCCGCTGATGGTAAGTATTTATTCTGCCGTATCTGTCTTTTTAAAAAGTTAAATTAAAGAAACCATTAAAACAAAAACATAAGAAGAAAAAAACAAGCTGCTTACAAATTATGGACACAACTTGTCCGGAGGCGTCGGTTGTCCTTTAAGGATGGTAGCAATGGTAGACTTAGCGTACTGGTACTGGGACGCCAAGTCACACAAACTTCTGCTCGATCGTAATTTTCTTAGGCTTAACACTAGCCTGTGGTGGGGTCTTTTTCGGTCCCATAATAGAGACTATATGCTTGCAAATTTAATGTTCGTGAGGCAAAAAGTTCGTGAGCTGAAGGCGGTGGTATCACTGTATGTTAAATATCTCCAAAACATATATATTGTCGATGTAATCAACAGGGAGTTCCACAAGATCCCTGATGGCGTACACGGGCAGCATGCAGTCGGTACAGGAAGCATTGAATTGCAACAAGGTAATGCTGATCTCTCATTCCTCACAATGACTTGTGTCGGTCTGGAGGCCGAAAATTGATTATTGTTACCCCCCGTCGTGTGTTCCACTCAGACTTTAAATATCAAGAACAAGAACGAATTGAGCGAGGAGTGGCTGAAAATGGAGCTGGATCGCTGAGCTTGAAAAGTCATTAACATGGTGACAATTTCTGTCCATTTTCTTTTACAATGGCATGTCAATTGCTAATAAATGGATGGATCTATCGAACGCAGGGGTGTCAAACTCTATCTATCTATCTATTGTGGTATGTGTGATGAATTATTATTGAACACGTTTGTCACATCCCTACATGAATCGTCACGTCATTCACGATGCTGCTTGGTTCAGCCGACCCTAGTGAACGAGTTAAAAAGGCCATTCCAATATCTAGTTTTTTTAACCAAAAGATACGGACTAATAATAATACATTAATTTTAGAAGCGATTTTCAAAACTCTCAAGAACACATTACAGTCACGGGATATTTTTTGCTGTTGACTAAACAGCGACAGCCAGAAGCGCCAGCGTTTGCTCAACCCGGAAGTAACACGCACACACACACACACACACACACACACACACACACACACACCCACCTACACGACTAATTCAAAAAATAAAATTCAAATAAAGTAAAACTACTCACCATTTAATGACAACGCTCATATCTTACCTTGAAATTAGCACCTCTTTGTATTCGTTTAATCACGAAAAGAACTTCAAGGTCATTTCAAAAAGCCGCTTTTTTTACGACAACAATAATGCTTTTACGACTCGTAGACAGGAAATACGGCACAATTTCGAATGGGCCCGATCAACAAACGTTGATTTCGGCATGTTAATTTGTGTTCCTTTGCGATACGATAACAGAATTTGATTATTATTGTGCAGTCTTGTCTTCCTACAGAAAGCATATTAAAATAAATAATATTTCCCTCCTCCATTTTTCTTCATTTTTTAAACATTTTTTGGGGGAAAAAGCGCCATAGAAAAGTGTCGCATGTCGTTGTGAATGCTTCATACAGCAAATCCAAGTGTTTTGTGAGTTTACTGATTGAAGATTAATTGTCATGTTCATTTTAGAGGATTCCTTACCCATCGGAGCAACGTATTTATGCACAATAAATGTCATTTTTATTGTAAAACAAATTCATTTAAAAACATGGAATTCTTAGGAAAAAAATGCTTGATGTTTTAATGTTTTGAAAGCCATTCCAGAATGTTTATAAAAAGAGTACAGTGATACCTTTGCTTACGAACGTAATTGGTTCCCAGACAGTGTAAGGTGAAAAGTGTGTATCTCAAAAAATAATTTCCCATAGGAAACCATTAAAATGAGAATAATCCGTTCCCAGGTCCCCATAAATCATAATTTTCTACTTTTCTAAGCCTTAAAACTATATAAAGTATACCTTTTTATGTATAATAAATGTGCTATGGCATTATAATTAAATAAATAAACAGTACTGTATAACAAAGTCATTTTATTTACCTTTGTGATGGTCGTTGATGGCTTGATGGCCGGTTTCATCAGCCTTAAACACTTCATGAGGAACATAGGCTTCTTTCACCATCTAGAGGAATGATCCATTGTAGGTGCTTTCTCTGCGATGATTTTACCTAGTTTCTCATCAATTGTGTTTTGTTTAGCTGGGTTGATTGCTTTTCGCATCAAGTGTACAGATGGCTTGTGCGGGTTGTTTGTGGAGCCTGATTGATGGGATATTGAAAGTGTCCTTGAGAGCTATGAAAGGCGCTTAAAATGAAGTGTATTATTATTAATATTATTTTAACCTTGCAGTCTCCACTCTGCCTTTGAACTATCAAAGTTGAAACTCTCTCACTGTCGTCTGCCTGTCTCTTTAATGTTTAAACCACCTCCCCTCACTGCTGCGTTCTTGACCAATCACGTGACTTGAACCGAAGACTGGGGGCGGGGAATAGAGGACAAAAATGAGTCGGCGGCCATTTTCTTGTCAGAAGAACGGGCTCGTTCGCGAACAACACATGACTCATTGAGGCAGCTCCGTGTGTATCCCAAAAAAGGTTCGTATGCCAAGGTAAAATGTTTATAAATTTACCGTTCGTAAACCGAAAAGTTCGTAAATCAAGGTATCACTGTAAGCAAGAATAATGGTCTGCATCGCAACATGGCGACAACTACACATGATGAAAAATGGAGATGACTCCAGTTCAAAAGTACGAGCAGGTTTCCGTCTCATGACGACAACAGCGCAATCATTCCGAGTCACTGGCGTCACTAGATTCAGACGCCCTCTCGCTGGCGCTGCCGCTCTGCGCCCGAACCTCCGAATGGTCGCTACTACGCTCGCTGTGGGCCGGAGAGGCGCTGCGACTCCTGCTCCTTCCTCTCCGTTCCTCTTCGTCATCATCGCTACCTTCCTCGCCGCTGCTCCTTTTGGGCTCATTGTCACTGTCGTCGTCGTCGTCGTCGTCGTCATCACTCCCGAAGATCTCCTCCTCGTCTCGCATTTCGCGGGCGCGGTCTTCGCCGCTTTCGCTGTCGCTTGAGCGCCTCTTCTTGTTCTTGCCGCTAATCTTAACTCGGTCTCGTTCTTCGTCATCATCGTCGTCTCCCTCTCGGGCCTGTTTCTCTGTCTCTTCTTCACCCCTGTCGGAATCGCTGACGGAGTTCTCGGCTTCGCTGCCGCTGCCTCTTTCTTTTTCATCGCCTGGAGGGAAAAAAAAGAAGCAAATATTACACATAACATTAGTGTACAAGGAATATACCATTTCCTTTGTGTGTGTGTGTGTGTGTGTGTGTGTGTGTGTGTGTGCGCATTTCTGTGTGTACTGTGGGGAAAATATTGTAATTACCACAAACGCATTTCTGCCACGAAATGAGTGGGGGGGATGCGAGAGTGCAATTCCCTAACTAATTATTAGTATTATTATTATCATTTGTTAGCTATTAGCAATCTGGCTGGCTAGCTATCTAGTTCGCTATCCATACTTACGACCACCAGACCCCCTTTTTTCAATTCTACGCCTGGCGCCGCAACGCGTACTATAATTTTGGCCAGCCAGCATTTCACTCTCGCACAGCAATCTACTGCGTGTGCGCCGACACTAAAAGGTAAGTATAAAATTTATAAATAAACTGTATAGTAAAGATTGGTAAACATTACAGGTAAAGGTATACAGTAATAAAAATCGATAATATGAAATATAAAGTGATAAAAATGACAGGAAAAGTTATAACATTTATAAATTAACTGCAAACAGTTTAGTATATAATAGTTTTCAATGGAAAATGTTGCTTAAAAACAACAGATTGTAACAGACTATCCTGTCCTATAAACCTCGCGTCGGCCTTTTTAAATGGATTTCGACTTACGACCGTTTGACTTACGACCGTTTTGTCGGAATGGAACGCGGTCGGAAGTCGGATGTTACCTGTACCATATTGACAATGTCAATATAGAATATTGACATAAGACATTTTGGGGATTTCAATAAAATCCAATATAGATTAAGTGACGGAAAACCAAACTAAATAGAGAATATGAATTCTAATTTGGGGATTTGAAAAAAAAAAAGGAATAAAACATATCAGATGTTACTGTTCAATCAACCATATCTGAAGACTTTGCTGTGTGGAAAGTAACTACGATGACTAACCAGAGTCTTTGTCCATGTCCATGTCCATGTCCATGTCCAGGTCTTCCTCTTCATCCTCGGGCTCGTGGTTCTCCAGCTGAGCTTTTCGTGCTTCCTGCCAACCAAAAACAGCCATATAAAGTCATCAGGTTAAAAAAAAAGGCAGAAATGGATGGCAAATAGTCACGGATGGAAACTGACCTGGGCCTCCAGCTCTTTTTCATTCATATCTCTGTGTTTACAAACCAGCACGGCGTTGGTGGTGGACTGGGCGCCCGCTTTGGCTCGCCTCTTGCTCAGACGCACCCTGCGGCGTGACATCGTAAAATAGATTCAATTGCCGCAACAAGATGGATACATATACAGACGCTCCCCACCTTACGAACGAGTTACGTTGAGAACGGTTGTTCGTAAGGTGAATTTGTTCGTAAGTTGCTTCAGTGCTATATTTTGGATGGAATGTATGTTTAAAGGACAACCGACACCTCCGGACAAGTTGTGTCCATAATTTGTAAAATAACTTCAAATAACTTCTACTGAGCGCATTTTACAATGATTGCACCGCAGATAGCTATTTTTACACTTTAAGACTCGCACTGAATATTCAGGAAGTCTTGTTTTCGAGTTGACGATGATCCCCTACGTGACGTCACGGAGGGAACGCCCCTGACCGAGAAAGCGACACACAATGCATTTTGGGTACTTTTTTTTTGTCTGAAAACACTGTGTTGATGGCGAAAGTAGAAGGAAAACTACATAAATAACGTGATAGTGAATCGTTGTGTGTCGCAGTCAATTGCGGTACCACGCATAAAGAAGGTGTAAGTTGAAACAAATTCCCAGCGGACAAATCAGCCCATTTTCAACGGAGCTTGTGTGCCATCTTGTGCATTTTCTGGGCGCTACATTGGAGTCCAGACGGCTCGAATTGATACGGAAGGACTTCTTTAATCGATTGCAAACATTTATGCTTTCCTCTTCAGAACTATTTGAATCATATTCATAACTGGATGAGTAACAACAAAGCAACTTCTCCGAATCTGAACTCTCAGAAGCCATTGTTTTGATTCTGGAGCAAGGCAGTTTGTGAAGGAGTATCCTGGCGTGATGTTACGAACAAAGGGGGCGGGACTTTCTGAATCTCGCCAGTTCCGAGCTCATTTTGTGTGTCATTTTTATTGGTGTTTTGCCAGTGTCTGAAACTCATGACAAAAAAAGTTAGCGGACACCCGGGCAGACAACTCTGAAAAGTTGCCTGCCCGGCCATAGAGTTGCCTGCCCCCATTTTTCACAACTTGAAACATAATAAGACGACTAATCGCAAAAATAAATAAATATTGTTGCGATGTATAAAGGATTTTTTTAAGGGCCTAGCACGAAACAGGCTTCTGATTGGCTGTCGTGCCGAGTATGCAAATTGCCAAACGATCGTTCGTTTGAGTGTACTTGAAAGTTTTGAAGGCCGCTTAGAAAGACGAGTCCACGTGGCTTGTAGCGGTTTGCTTTTTTTTTGGTTTTCTTTATTGAATAAAACAAACGTTTGATTTGAAAAAAATGTCTCCGGGCAGACGTTATTTCAAACACTGGTGTTTTGCATTTGACTAAAAATATCAGCCTGCGTGTTTTGAGTATTTTCAATGCTATAAAACGTTTTTCTGATGTCAGTTAGGAAACAAAAAAAAGGTGTCGGTTGTCCTTTAAACTAAACAAAATGGTGTAAGCACTGAAACCAATGCTATAAAAAAGTAAAGTTTTCCCCATCTTTGCGTACCTGGTTTCCAACTCGTTGTAGTAAACCCCGTCTCCATCTCTGAAGATGAAGAAGTAGTTCTCCTCGTAACCTTTACTGGCTTTGTTCTTCACGTTCCAGTTGTACTCCCTGGCAATCTTGTAGTCGTAGCTGAAAAGGCAAAGAACTTACAAGCGCAACCAAAAAGAAGCGACATCATCGCGTTTTGGATCTTTCCCCTACAGGTCATCCGGCATGTAGTCCAGTCCTTCGTCACAGTCCCGTTTACGCTTGCGAAGCGTGTCTTCGTTGGGCAGGAAGTAGGCCACAAACTGGTTTCCTTCCTCATCCATCATGCCTCTGTGTGCGTGGAAGATGTTTATCAATCTAAGTATTAAAAGACAATATTTTGACATCGCATTTGACCCTACCTGATCATAGCTTGGGACATCATTTCCATGCCCGCTGGGGCCGACATGTCTTTGGGAGCAGGATCCGAATCGAAGATGACCTGAGCGCACGGATTGATCCACATCTGGCGAGGCACGGGGGCGAGGGGGGGGTGGATATCGGAAAAATCGGTTGAACATTTGGTTCATCTGTTTCATCTGAGGCCTCCATACTTATTCGGGTGTATTCAAAGGGATGGTGTGCTTCGGATGCTTGACATTTTGCTTTGGCGTATTGTATTTTGCTCGTACATTGAATTAGTCGTACTAATGAGAAATTCAAGGCTCCTTTTGCAGTCTAAACCGCATTCAAGAATATTTTATTGGCTTTAAAAACGGTCCATTCCATGACTGCGCATCGTATTGTATTTTTTTTTAATTCAAGGTGTTTAATTCTCTTCTCCTTATGAAAAAAATGCAAATAAACACCCAATGGGATATGGTTTTCTTTGGAACTCCAAAGGAGGTCGAAAACTCACGCCGACTTACTTACTTACGCTATTAGCTATTGAGCTAGCTAGCCAGCTCTCTATTTGCTATCAAGCTAGCTCACTCTCTATTTGCTAGCAAGCTAGCTCGCTCTCTATTTGCTATCGAGCTGGCTCGCTCTTTATTTGCTATCAAGCTAGCTAGCTATCTAGCGATTAACTATTGAGCTAGCTAGATGGCTCTCTTTTTGCTATCTACTTAGCTAGCTATCGAGCTAGCTAGCTATCTATCTGTCTAGCTATCGAGCTGGCTCTCTATTTGCTATCTAGCTTGCTAGCTATCTATCTCGCTATTAGCTATTTATTAGCTTGTGAGCTAGCTTCATATCTGTTTGAGTTACTTTCGGGTTGAGTGAACGGTGGCGCGTGTGGCTACCGCTGCTCACCCACAAAAAAACTGATTCTGTGACTGTAAAGTGACCTTGAGAGTTTTGAAAGGCGCTAAGAAATGAAATGGATTATTATTATTATTACTATTATTATTATTATTATTATTATTATTATTGTCTAATATATTTCAGCAGATGAAAAAAAAAATGTAGCTCACCTTGAAATCTGGGAAGGCGGGTAAAACCTCCAACGGAGTAACTCGGGGTTTGCTGTAATGCTGTGCAATCTGAACACAAATAGCATTTTAACTCAGTCACTGCCAGACCATGTGCAAAATATTGTCCACTCCAATGCCAGGGTTTTTGTCATTTTCACTCAAATTGCAGGACCCATAGAATATTGAGTTTTAGGTCTATAGAAACATTCAATGCAGCGTAAGAAACCCTACACTCTCTTCTTTCATCAGACAAAAAGTTAATTCCTAAATTATGTGGGTCTGGAGTTATCGGAGATTGAAATTGGGGCAGATGTGGTAGGGAAAAATTGCAAAAGTGGCAAATTTCCCTATTGTTGGACTAGTAAAGGCTGATTCTGATAACATTGCATGAGATCCGCCCAACGCTGTATCGGCACAACCCCCAAGAAGAACCAAAACCCGAACTAATTCAGGAATGGCGCTCCACTTCATGCTTTTCAATTCCCGAATTAATTCGGGAATGGCAGTGAATGAGTTAAGATAAAGGTGGGATGCTGCCCAACTCAATAGCCTGATTGTTGTAGTTTGAAGTGATGAAGCTCTTACCGGTTTCTGGGCATCCTCAAAGGTCTTCTCGATGGCAGAGATTTGGCTATCCCTGTCCTTGTAGATTTCTTCTTCTGTGAACTGTTGTTTAACAGATACGCCGATCCTAAGCAAAAAAAAAAAAAAAAAAAAACAAAAAAAAAACACACACAGTCGCGTTGGCAAGCATTGTTCTCTCTTTCTCTCTTCATTACAGATGCATTCCCACTTGATCATTAACTCACTTGACTTCCACTTTCTCGTTGGAGACACCATATCTGTTGAACTCAGTGGAAATATATTCCGTTTTTCTCATCCATGGCACCACCTTGGCGTGCTGCTGGGATCTTAAAAGGCAAAGGATCAAAAATTAAAAATAAAAAAGTCAAAACATATCCAAAGGTCACAATCTGGACCGGCTCATCTTTGTGGCTTTACCTCTTAGAGCTAGATGGAGCCTGGATGTCCTCTTCTAACAGCTTTTCATCAGCTGGATCCAAGAGGACTGAAAAAAAAAAAAAAAAAAAACGTTCAGTAAAAATAACAATAAAACTATCACCCCAAAAACTGGAATTAATTTTGGGGAAAAAAAGTGTGCCTTTTGGTTTGAAAAAACATCACGTTTTGTTGTGTAATGGCTGCTTCAAAAATAAAATACAGTGGTACCTTGGCTTACGAACTTAATTCGTTCCCAGACAGAGTGTGTCAGGTGAAAAGTGTGTATCCCAAAAATTAATTTCCCATAGGAAACCATTAAAATGAGAATAATCCGTTTCCAGGTCCCCATAAAACATAATTTTCTACTTTCTAATTTTCTAAGCCTTAAAACTACACAAAATATACCTTATTTTATGTATAATAAATGTGCTATGGTATTATAATTAAATAAATAAACTGTACTATATAATAAAGTGGTTTTATTTACCTTCGTGATGGTCAATGGCTTGATGGAATGAGTGGACGGTGTCATCAGCTTTAAACACTTGATGAGGAACGGAGCCTTCTTCTTTCACCATCTTGGGGAATGATCCTTGTAGGTGCTCTCTCTGCGATAATTTTACCTAGTTCCTCATCAATTGCGTTCTGTTTAGCTGGGTTGATAGCTTTTTGCATCAAGTGTACAGATGGCTTATGCCGGTTGTTTGTGGAGCCTAATTGATGGGATATTTTAACCTTGCAGTCTACACTCTGCCTTTGAACTATCAAAGTTGAAACGAGTACAAATTTCACTGTTTTGTATCCATGTCACTCTCTATTGTCTGCCTGTCGCTTTAATGTTTAAACGACCTCCCCTCACTGCTGCGTTCTTGACCAATCACGTGGCTTTAACCTAAGACTAAAATGAGTCTGCTGCCATTTTGTTGTTAGGAGAATGGCTCGTTCGCGAACGACACATTAGTCATTGCGGCGCTCCGTCTGTATCCCGAGAAATGGTTTGTATGCCAAGGTAAAATTGTCATACATTTTACGTTCGTAAACCGAAAGCCAACGGGTTTGTAAACCGAAGTATCACTGTATTTAACTCTAAACTTAACTTCTTATATAATGGTGGCCATAAATAAACAGACAGACTTACTGTTGGGGTCTATACGGTACGTGTCTGGGTTGATGAGATCGATCGTGACGCCGAGGTCTGGCTCGGTGAGCAGCTCGTGTTTGTGCTGCTTCTCCAGTGAAGTCGCTTTGTACTGGACAAACCTGCCACCATGGCATCAAGAAAACTATTCATTGTTTCCACACCTCACAGTGAAGAGAAAGAAAGTTGTATTTATGGTACCTGTTCTGATCAAATGGGTATGTGATGAATTTGGGGTCAAACGGGATGTCCGGCAAGCTGTTGCAATATTTCACCCGACAGACCACACCCGACCTGTCATGAATACAAAACAACTGTTATTTACAAGTTAATTTTACCTTAATTTCAGCTCAATTTAAATATGCATCAACGTAGCTCACCTCTCTGGGACAGTTCTGTGTGATGATGGCCGACTGAAAGGATAAAAGTAACAAGATAAAAGTAACAAATTATGGGATAAGATACTTGAACTCATTCTGAATGCAAACATCCATGCAATACATTGACAATGGTGCCCACTAAATGCATTTCTTTGTATTTATTATTGTATTGTTGGATACAAGTTCCATTGCAGAGTATTTGAAGAGCTATTTCTCATGAACGGGTCGAGAATTTAATTTGATCTTGATTTAAGTCAGTACACAGTAGATTGAGCAGAAAACAACATTTATTAAAACCTTATGTATGCTTACAGAACCGAAACTGAAGGTGGATGACTTCTTATCGCAGAAATAACAATAACTTGCTTATTGGAGGTTTCTTTCGTCCAAGTATTAAACATTAACTAAAAACTATTGTTAAGGCAAAATATTTGATTTTTTTCTCGTAACTGGAGGTGCATGACTTCTGATTGTAGAAATCACAGTAAGTGGCTTATTTGAAGTGTCTTTCATCCACGTATTATAATAATAATAACATTAATACATTACATTATAAGCGCCTTTCAAAGCTTCCAATGACACTTTACAGGCACAGACAATCATAGGTAGTATAATAAATAATATCCAAGCATAAATATAATACAATAAATAAAATACAATTATAAATAGAAACAAGAGAGCTACCCAGAATAATCACTTGAATATTTTCAATTGTGTGTTTATCTAAAAACTAGTTTCACGCAAAGACAATGAGCTTTTGCGAAGAAAAACGCGCCGTTGTGGCTAATAAGACAGACTAATGATTGACAAGCTAACTGCACATTGACAAGCTAACTTCATGCTAGCATTTCGCGTGTTTACCTGTGGCCGTCCTCGCGCTGCGTTTGCGTCTGAATCGTCGGGGCCATTGTAGCACAAAATGGTCCCTTTGCGTCCAATTGGAATAATAGTCACTTCGTTAAGTGGATAACCTCTTAATAAAGGCAAGGAAAAACGAAACTATACAAACATTACGTCCATTTGCAGTGTGAGCCTGACAGTACCGGAAGAAGTTGACTGAGCACTGAGCAGCGCTTTAAAAACGTACGCTGTTTTTTTGTGAGCGCCCCCTGTTGCCCGTAAAGGTGCAACACGTAGTTTGTGTAAATTGATGTTAAAATGTAGTTTTGGTAATTATTGTTATTAAATAATTAGTGATTGTCTTTATCGTGGAATGTACATTTAAAAATATGTATAACATCTAACGTTCTTATACTTGACACTGTTGGTTATTGAATTATAGTTATTAGTCCGACTTGATCAGCTTCAAACAACAAAGCATACGAGCGAAAAGTAGTTAAGATTGCAAGTTTGTCAGTTTTTTTGGTGTTATGTATTGAGTTTATGATTTTACTTGATGTTAAAATATTTTTAAGCGATTTGTGACAGTTGCAGCGGTTGCATAAGCGCTATATAAATTGGGATATACGGTACCTGTACCATATAGTACAGTGCCGGTTCTAGATTAGTTTCACTTAGGGGGGGCAGGAGTTTTGTTAGAGGGGCACAGGAATCTTATACACGAATGAGCATTTGCATTCAACAGTTTGAGGGACAAACGTAAATAAAATCTCGCCCCCATGTGACAAACACAAATATAACACTTTATTTTTATTATTTTGTTTTTTCCCCCCCCCACCCATACTCTCTTCACTTCTTTTTTTATCTAGCTGTCCAGCTAGTTGGCTACCTAGATAGCGATCTATTTGCTATCTAGCTAGCCAACTAGCTATCTTTTAGCTAGCTAGCTTTCTATCTGAGTTATTGCGGGTTGAGTGAACGCTGGCGCGTGTGGCTGCCGCTGCTCACCTACAGAAAAAACTTAGCCTGTAAAGCGACCTTGAGAGTTTTGAAAGGCGCTTATAAAAGAAATGTATTATTATTACTTTAAGAGGGTGAGCTTTGCAGCTCAAGTCAGTATCCGACACCCACTGACCGCTTCCATCCAAAAGACCAATTGAGGGCAGTAATAATAATAATAATACATTTAATTTCTAAGCACCTTTCAAAACTCTCAATGACACTTCACAGTCACAGGATTTTTTTTTTTGCGAGTGAGCAGCAGGGGGGGGGGGGGGGATATACATATACACACACACACAAACGGGACTTTTATACTAAAATTACTTTATTACATCTGATTTCTTTTCAATAATCCCTCTGCCAACACAATGGTACATTATAATACAAACAAAATAGTAGATTTTATTCTATTCATATTCTGTTTAATCATTTTTTTAATACAATTTGAATCAATTTAAATGTCTGAGCATCTCGTTACATGTAGCATCTTCATAAACTCTCAAGACCAGCTATACAATTTAATACAGGTTACAAGTTGTAGTGGTAATGCACCGACAAAAAAAAACAAAAATAAAATAAAAATACTGACATCTTCAAAAGAAATGCTCTCTCTCTCTCTTTTCATGTATTATATTTGTCACCGAAGTATTTTTCTGCGCGCGTTAGCCTCCGCATCAGATGTGACCATGATCATGGAGGACCAACATGCCAACATCTGGGCTTAGCAACTATGGCACAGTGTTTGGACCCCAGCAAAGGCATCTCTGCCCTCTGTCTGTCGCCTCATTCAGAATCCATAACAGCGTTCAGTCAGTCACTCAGTCAGTAGGCCCTCCCGCCCTCAAACGAAACAAAAAGTAAAAAATAATAACAAATCCAGGTTGGCGGACAGATGGGTCATGTAAATAACAATGTAATGAAACACATAGGAACTGATACACATGTAGGTTGGCATTGAGGGGGGGGGGGTTGAGGGTAAAAAATTAAAACGCTTGGCTGTTGACGTGAGAAAGGAGCAATATGTTTCCATTTGTTCTTCATCGATACATTTGACAAACGGTGAGATTGCTTCTTCTGGCGGTGGTGGTGTCATACGAAATTAATAAACTTGCTCTCTTCACATATTAACTGTAAAGATAATGACCAAAAAAAAAGTTGATACAAAGTGAAACCTCCAAAGTCAAGATGGTTGGATTTACTATATTGTTAAATTCTCACTTAGCTTTGTATGATCAAACGTTGCCTGCCCCTGGCTTAAGTCTTTAAAGGACAACCGACACCATTTTTTTTAGTTTCCTGACATCAGAAAAACGTTTTATAGCATCTAAAATACCCAAAACACGCAGGATGATACTTTTAGTCAAATGCAAAACACCAATAAAAATGACTTAAAGTGTCCAAAAACTACTTCAAATCGAACCCGGAAGTGGCCAGTTTCAGAAGGTCCCGCCCCCTTTTTTCGTGACATCACGCCATGACATCTTGCCTTGCTCTAGAATCAAAACAATGGCTTCAGATTCGGAGAAGATGCTTTCTTGTTACTCATTCAGTTATGAATATGATTCAAATAGTTCTGAAAAGGAAAGCATAAATGTTTGCAATCGATTAAAGAAGTCCTCCCGCATCAATTAGAGTTGTCAGGACTCCAATGTAGCGTCCCAGAAAATGCACAAGATGGCGCCCAATGCTCTGTTGGAAATGGGCTGATCTGTTTGCTGGGAATTTATGTCAACTAGTATCAAATAGTAGTCTTGGTGGAACACACAACAATTCACCATTGCGTTATTTATGTGTTTTCCTTCTAATTTCGCCATCAACACAAAGTTTTCAGACCAAAGTACCCAAAATGCATTGTGTGTCGCTTTCTCGGTCAGGGGCGTTTCCTCCGTGACGTCACGTCAGGCATCGTCATCAACTCGAAAAGAAGACTTCCTGAATATTCAGCGCGAGTCTTAAAACATAAAATGTAGCTATATGCCGTGGAATCTTTGTAAAATACGCTCAGTAGACGTCATTTGAAGTGTTTTTACAAATTATGGACACAACTTGTCCGGAGGCGTCGGTTGTCCTTTAAATGCATTCATTCATGTCACATGATTTATTATTATTATTATTGGAAATTACAACATGGCAGTCAATTGGATTGTGTTCAACTTTGAAGGTTCCACTTGAAGCAATCAGATGTCTTGCTGCTTTAAAGCACAGGGTGTCAAACTCAAACCTGGGCGTTTTGGCCCAATGCCGTAATTTATGTAAATGAGGGGTCAATTTTATTTTGGCACCGAGTTCTGTACATTAATGGATTTTTTTTTTGTTACAATGAGCAAACGCTGGATGCATTTTTTTTAAACAAGTAAAACCTTTAAAACAAATTGGAAATAAAGAGGGCATGAATAATGGTGGCAAACTAATTTAAATAAATGCAATCCAGTGTGTAAAAGTCATAATTCAAGGGACTGCGTGTAAATTTGTCTGCTTTTCTTTTCACTCAAGAAAGGATTTTTAACAGATTCTAAACGCATTTTCAAAAGAATGCGTGCAGAGGTGGTATTTTCACAGCAGCTGTCAACCTAAAATAATTAGAATATGGAAACATCGCATTGTATGATTAATTAAAAAAAAAAAAAAGAGATATTCAGCATTTTTTTTTTTTTACAATTAAGAGGTAACGTTATTTCCTGAACAGGTTTGCACACGTCATATTTGGGATTTTGGCGAAGAGTTGTTGCACTTTTGGAGGCTTTCTCACGTTTTTAATGTCGTCATTTTGCATTTACAAGCTAACCAGAATAAACATGATAAAATTGTTCTTTGGGTAGGAGGGCTACACCAAATACGGTGATACCTTGGCTTACGAACTTAATTAGTTCCCAGACGGAGTGTGTAAGGCGAAAAGTGTGTATCCCAAAAATTAATTTCACATAGGAAACCATTGAAATGAGTATAATCCGTTCCCAGGTCCCCATAAAACATACGACATAATTTTCCACTTTCTAATTTTCTAAGCCTTAAAACTACACAAAATATACCTTATTTTATGTATAATAAATGTGCTATGGTATTATAATTAAAGAAATGAACTGTACAGTATAATAAAGTCGTTTTATTGACCTTTGTGATGGTCGTTGATGGCTTGATGGAATGGAGTGACCGGTTCATCAACATTAAACACTTGATGAGGAACGTAGCCTTCTTCTTTCACCATCTTGAGGAATGATCCCTTGTAGGTGTTTTCTCTGCGATAATTTTGTCCAGTTCATCAATTGTGTTCTGTTTAGCTGGGTTGATAGCTTTTTGCATCAAGTGTACAGATGGCTTGTACGGGTTGTTTGTGGAGCCTGATTGAAGGGATATTTTAACCTTGCAGTCTAAACTCTACCTTTGAACTATCAAAGTTGAAACTAGTCCAAATTTCACTGATTTCTATCCATTTTGTCACGCACTCTCTCTGTCGTCTTCCCGTCTCGTTAATGTTAAAACCACCTTCCCTCACTGCTGCGTTCTTGACCAATCACGTGGCTTTAACCAACGACTGGGGGCGGGGAATAGAGGACCAAAACAAGCCGGCTGCCATTTTCTTGTTAGAACGGGCCCGTTTGCGAACGACACATCACTCATTGTGGCAGCTCCGTGTGCATCCCGAAAAATAGTTTGTATGCCATGTTTCATAAATTTAACGTTCGTAAACCGAAAAGTTCGTAAGCCAAGGGGTTCGTAAACCGAGGCGTCACTATATTTAAAACTCCAATTTGATTCTGTGTATTTGCTCCTTCTGGATTGTGCCCATGATAGAAGTGCACATACAATTAGACCTCATAATTCTTTCCAAGTTTCGAAAAATGTGCAAAATTGGCAACATTTGTTATTTTTTTTTTGCACACCAGTTACATACAATGTGGCCCATGTCCAAAAAAAAGTTTGACAGCCCATCTTTAAAGCTTTATTATCGTGCAATGCAGGCTGCTCCTGTCAAATGTCAAATAAATGGCTAAGTGCTCAATGCCACATTTGTTGATATTCTTAACTAGCTTGTTCATTCACACACACACACACACACACACACACACACACACACACACACACACACACACACACACACACACACACACACACACACACACACACACACACACACACACACACACACACACACACACACACACACACAGGGGCGCTCAATTCAGTCAATCCCAACACGTTCTTTCATATCACCCCTCATGATGTGGCTCCCAGCCTGCTGTCATGGTCATGGCTTCTTTTTTTTTTTTATTTACCTGCGTGTGACCAGCCTGAATATTTCAATCAGTTGTATGAACTACCGAAGCCCAAAAAACTTCAGTGGAGACACACATTTAGTTCAATTGGGTTTCAAACATGCACGCACCAGGCTTGCCACGGATTGCACAGCTGACTCATCTCGACATCGCCTAGTTTCGTCAAAACAAATCAAATATTTAAAAAAATTGCATTCAGCATAAAGTGCTTTGAAAAGGCAGCAGTTCTTTCCCCTACTCTCTAAAAAAAAGGCACTCATAAAATAAAATAAGAATAAATCAGGAAATCTGACTTGGATTGTTTTTAAAGGCAAGCGTGTCACCTGTGGACACTGACGGGGTCACGTCTACTGTAAAGACCGCTCTAAGAACTACTATTAAAATATATATATATATATATTTACACATTCCGCTCCACTTCTCAGTTTAAGACTACTCTTATCAGCACTGCGTACGCATTTGAAAATAACTGGGACTTGTGGAACTAAGAGGAATCCATAGAATGCTAAAACAAGTACCCACCACTGATAAACATTTAAACCCGGCCGGCTGGGGTCTTGACATTTTGACATATGGGCAATTTTAATATCACCAAAAAGTTATCCAACAGGAGAGGGGGTGGGGGGGGGGTTATTTGAAATGGGGGTAGAAGGGTTTGATGTTATTCCCGAAACAAGACTGATTGTAGGTTTTCAGCGCACTACATCACATTTAAGACTTGTGTTTTCATTCAAACAAGCTGAAAAAGGCACCGTTGTCAAGCTTGTGGCCTTGAACTGGAGGAAGAAAATGCTTATTTGGTTTTGGCTGGTGGTGGTTTAAAATGGACGCCCAATCCCCTCCAACACCCCCATGGCCATCGCAGCAGGCTGGCATCACAATTTTGTCGTCAAACCATAATCGGAATGAGATGGGTGAAGGGGAAATATTGTGAATTTTTCATGTGCAAAACGGGAGCAAGCGAATGTGAATGAAAAAAAGTACAGTGATACCTTGGCTTACGAATTTAATTGGTTCCCAGACAGTGTGTAAGGTGAAAAGTGTGTATCCCCAAAAATAATTTCCCATCAGAAACCATTAAAATGAGACTAATCCGTTCCCAGGCCCCCATAAAACAATTTTTTTCTAATTTTCTAAGCCTAAAAACTACCCAAAATGCACCTTATTTTATGTATAATAAATGTGCTGTGGTATTATAATGAAAGAAATAAACTGTACTGTATAATAAAGATGTTTTATTTACCTTTGTGATGGTCGTTGATGGCTTGATGGCCGGTTTCATCAGCCTTAAACACTTGATGAGGAACGTAAACTTCTTCTTTCACCATCTTGAGGAATGATCCGTTGTAGGTGCTTTCTGTGCGATAATTTTACCTAGTTCCTCATAAATTGTGTTCTGTTTAGCTTTTTGCCTAGTGTACAGATGGCTTGTGTGGGTTATTTGTGGAGCCTGATTGATGGGAATTTTAACCTTGCAGTCTACACTCTGCCTTTGAACTATCGAAGTTGAAATCCATGTTCTCACTCTCTGTCATCTGCCTGTCTCTTTATTGTTTAAACCACCTCCCCTCACTGTTGCCTTCTTGACCAATCACGTGGCTTTAACTGACGACTGGGGGCGGGGAATAGAGGACCAAAACAAGCCGGCCGCCATTTTCTTGTTAGAACTGGCTTGTTCGCGAACGACACATCACTCATTGTGGCAGCTCCGTGTGTATCCCGAAAAATAGTTTGTATACCAAGGTAAAATGTTCATAAATTTAACGTTCGTAAACCGAAAAGTTCGTAAGCCAAGGAGTTCGTAAACCGAGGTATCACTGTAAAGAGATCAGTGTGCTAATGTAACAAAGCTAAAGGATTGGTATCCTTTTTGTGTGTGTTTGAGTGTGGTGGTGGTGATGGGTGGGGGACGGGCTACAGCTATTTGCAGCCTATTTGACCTGAGCAACATTGATTCAACCACACATTCATGTGTGGGTATGCACAGTAGGGAAAAAAAAAATGGCGGGAGTGGGGAGGTGGAGGGGGGGGGTGCTGTGTTTAGTTGGACTTGACATCGGCGCCGGCTGACAAGAGGGATTTATGTGTAGGACAGGTGGGACCCATTGGATATTTGCGAGGTGACGCTGGTACTCCTGCTCATGCCCTGATCGCCGTGCCCTCCGGCCGATGTCCTCCCGATGCCCTGGGGGCTGATCTGCGCGACGGCGCTGCCGCGGGATACCGCCGAGGGGTGTCCCCACGGTTGCGGGGTGCCGCTCCCACGCACGCCTTGACCCCAGCTCTGCGGCGTCGGCGGCCCGCCGGGACTGGCGTGATAGTGGCGATGGCTGCCTTGGCGGCTGGATCCGGCGCCTAAGCTGCCGCCGCTCCATTGTGACCCGTGAAAGCTCCCCGATGACTGTTGTTGTTGTTGTTGAAGATGGCCGCCCCAATTTGCCGGCGATCCGGGATAGCTGTGGCCGAGGGCTTCCGGGGAGACGTTGGATAGCACCATGTTACTGAAGCCAAGGCGCATGCTCTCCGAGTCGAATGCTTCCACCTCTCGCGCTTGACGCTCCAGCAGACTGCGGATTCGCTCCAAGCGTTCGTTTTGCAAGGACATCATCTCCTCCTCGATCTGAAGGACAAAAAATGGTGGGAAAAAAAGCCACAGGTGGATGTTCTCAAAGCTAGATTGCTAAATGATCTTGTCACCACCTGTAACTGAAGCCAAATTGTTGTTTTTACTTCCGGACCTGGTTTTGCCACTTCGAACTTTCAGATGTTAAGTTTTAGTTTGGGAAAATAAATTGATTGTTTACTGTATGTAAACCACAGGTGTCAAAGTCAAGAGCCCGGGGCCAAATCCGGCCCGCCACATCATTTTTTTTCGGCCCGCGAAAGCAAATCAAACTTGTGAAATTCCATGATGCTTGCTAAAATCCGAACCAAAATGTCATATTTTTGGATGTCAACCACAATAACAGTCATTATTCTTGACTTCAGATTTGAAAACGAGTTATTCATTAATTTGCTGTGCCCTCTATATGTAATATATGGAGGGGATTAAACATTCTAATGGCTTCCCCAAATTCATATAATTTAGGAATTACCTCCTTTTTTAACTCATGCACTGCCATTCCCAAATGTATTCGGAAATTGAAAAGCATGATGTGGAGCACCATTCCCAAATTTGTTCGGGTTTGTGTTTTTCTTGTCGGGGAGTGCTGATAAAGCGCTGGGCAGACCTGGCAATGTTTTTCCCTCCCACGAGGGGCCAGCAGTTACCTTTTGTACAGCCGTCCCAATTTCAAGCTCAGATAACCCCAAGGCCATATAATTTAGGAATTAACTTTTTCTCTGATGAAAGAAGAGAGTTTAAAGTTTCTTACGCTGCATTGAATGATTATGTAGTCCTAAAACTCAACATTCGAGTATTCGAGTGACAATGACAAAAACCCTGGCACTGCTGTGGACACATTTTTGCACATCATCTAGCAATAAATGAGTTAAACAAAACAATTGCATACATGTTGTAAATACCATCTTAAATTACCTGCAAATATTTGATATTCGCACTATAACTTTTCCCCTGTTCTCCGTGAAGAGCAAGGATTTCCCCGTATGGCCAACAATGAATTGACAGTGCAAACCTTTTGTTCCAGCAGCGCTCTGCGTAGCGACACCCTCTGTTCCAGATCTTTCCTCTCGCGCTCATGCTGAGCGTCTGTCTGCATCTTGATCTTGCTCTGATAGGCGTTCAGAAGCTCCAGCTCCTGCTGAAGCTGCATTTTAAGGCCCTGGCACTGGGACTCTTGAGTTTCATCCAGACGAAGCTGGACAGTGAAGTGAGAAATAAAATCATTGACGGTCACCACAAAAGTAATGCTGATATCTTAATATATTCGTATGAATGAGTTAAAATAAATGATTTCAAAGATCACCAGGGTGCTATTGGGAGATTTACCACAGACATGACTTGAAACAACTCGAAAACTTAAGGCACAGTTGAACTCACCGCCTGAGTGGACAGCATCTCATTGATGGAGTGGTCGTACTGCTCGGCCAAGATGGCGAGTTTGCGGTGCTGCTCCTGCTTCAGGCGCTTGAGTACAGCCTTGTGCTCCGACTTTGGTGTGGTGTCCAGCAGGTGATTCCTCAGCGCCTTGTACTGCCTTGTCTGAATCTTGCAGGTGTCTTGGAATTGCTTCTTGATCTGTAGCTCTTTGGACTGCCAAATTTGAATTTGAGTCAAAACTTTGGTTCATGAATTCCCGTTTGTTCCAGAAACTAAGCGGCCATCCAAGTCCAGCTCGTGACGTCGCATACGACCTAACAGCTTTGAGATTGACAAATACAGACGCTCCTCAACTTACGAACCAGATACATTCCGAACGGTTGTTCGTAAGCTGAATTCATTCGTACGTTGCTTCAGTGCTATATTTTCTATGAAATGTATGTTTAATGCTTATATAAATATGTTTAATGCTTGTATAAGTAACCTGTATTGTTTGTACTGAAAAAGAAACATTTAATAAAATATATGCGGTTGTTCGTAACCTGAATTTGTTCGTAAGTTGCTTCGGTGCAATATTGTCTATGGAATGTATGTTTAAGGTGTATATAAGTATGTTTAATGCTTGTATAAGTAACTTGTATTGATTTGTACTGAAAAATAAACATTTAATAAAATGCATGCGGTTGTTCGTAAGGTGAATTTGTTCGCAAGTTGTTCAGTGCTATATTTTCCTATGGAATGTATATTTAAGGCTCATATAAGTATGTTTAAGGCTTGTATAAGTAACCTGTATTGTTTGTACTGAACAAGAAACGTTTAATAAAATATATGTGGTTGTTCGTAACGTGAATTTGTTCGTAAGTTGCTTCGGTGGTATATTGTCTATGGAATGTATTTTTAAGGCGTATATAAGTATGTTTAAGGCTTGTATAAGTAACCTGTATTGATTCGTACTGAAAAATTAACATTTAATAAAATATATGCTCTATAAAGATATGTACAAGCGCAACTGGAGAGAATACTACATATGTTACTACAAAAATGTGCAGTTGTTCTTAACGCGAGTGTTCGTAAGTAGGGGAGGGTCTGTAATCTAATCGAGATTCCCCCCTTGAGCTTGCAGTTTTAATTATTTACAAGGTCATCCCATGTTTTTTTTTCAACAATTACAACAAATAAATCAGTCTGTGTAACAATAAAAATATCGGATTAATTCTACATTAGGGTTTCATACATTGATCTTATCCCCCCTCAAAATAACCATAAAAATATGAAAAGATTCATCTCCCCTGATTAGGGCGTGTTAAAGGTAGCATGGATAGGCTATAGTGCCATCTAGTGGTCATTTTCTACTGACCTCCTCCCACCCATCCCAAAGTGGCCTTTCCGATTCAAAAACTGCATTGGAGGGCGCTGCGGTATCGATTTCAATTGGATTCATTGCTACGTGTACAGACAAGTCTCTTCTCACCTTGAGGCTTTTGGGTTGTTGGCGAACCTCCATAACATGCTTGCGTCTCAGCTCCCTCTCCCGCCTCTTGTTGTACTCCTGCTGGTTGGTGAGCTCGGTCTGGTGTTGCAGTCGGATGAGCTCAGCTCGTGTCCTCTGGATGGTATTGAGCTGGCGGAACTCCAGCTCTTGCATGGACTCGTGGTGCCGCAGGAGCATGGCGTGCTCCAGGTCCTTCTGGGTCTGACGTTTGTTCAGCTCCTGGGGGATGAGAATCAGTACAAAAGGAAAATAACTAGCTCGCTAGCCATCTAGCTAAATAAATCGGACCATCGTCAGTAAACTTGGGATGGCCCGACGACAGTCAAAGCGAGGCTCACTGTAGAAGTGTAACAGTCTATCAAAGAAGGTAGGAAAAAAAAATCATAAACTGCACTGGATTTGACCAAATGCAAAACGCAACCCCCCTAACGCCTGAAAATGTGTCATGAAAAGTATCAACATCTTTGTACTTTAGACTTGTAGAAAATGAAGTAAAAGAACATTTGAAATCAGGCTAAAACTCAAGTTAATAATGAACAAAAAAAATGTGTCAATAAACCAATCAAGCATCAAGTGTATTACAGCTTTGCTAACTAACCTCGCGCACTAAATCCTGCTCAATGTTGTGGCGAGCAATCAGGATCCTCCGTTTGAACCTGCGCGACTCCAATTCCAGATACTGCCTTTGTCGGCGCTGCAGGTTTGCCTCCTCTTCGGCTTGGAAGTGCTGAAAATTCTCTTTCTGCTTGGATAGCCACTCTTGCTTTTCCTTCTTGGGTGTTGACTGGTTTTCATTCA
Organism: Hippocampus bargibanti; assembly: GCF_051943395.1. Taxonomy (NCBI): domain Eukaryota; kingdom Metazoa; phylum Chordata; class Actinopteri; order Syngnathiformes; family Syngnathidae; genus Hippocampus; species Hippocampus bargibanti. The sequence goes on from NC_142747.1 coordinate 18,569,743, forward strand.
GCTCCTACAGGGGAAAAAAAAACACATTCATGTGAAAAACAGACTTGATGGATTTTAATGTGCTTTCGAAGGTACAGGGGGAGGCTCAGCTTTATGATTCAGTTTCAATCCTCTGATGGTAATTTAGAGGACAACCGACGCCTCCGGACAAGTTGTATCCATAATTTGTCAAATCACTTCAAATGACTTCTACTGAGTGTATTTTACAAATATTCCACCGCATATAGCTATATTTTACGTTTTAAGACTCGCGCTGAATATTCAGGAAGTCTTGTTTTTGAGTTGGTGACAATTCCTGACGTCACGTCACGGAGGCAACACCCCTGACCGAGAAAGTGACACACAATGCATTTTGTGGTACTATGTGTGGTCTGAAAACGCCGTGTTGATGGCAAAATTAGAAGGAAAACACATAAATAACGCGATGGTGAATCATTGTGTGTTGCACCAAGACAACTATTTGATCATAATCATAAAGGACAACCGACACCATTTTTTTGTTTCCTAACTGCCATCAGAAAAACGTTTTATAGCTCCTCAAATACCCGAAACACGTAGGCTGATATTTTTAGTCAAATGCAAAACACCAATAAAAATGACTTCAAGTGTACTGAAACTGCAAAAAAATTGAGCTGCAAATTGGGGATTTTCAGAAAGTCCCGCCCACAGTTCGTGACGTCACGCCAAGACGTCTTGCCTTGCTCGAGAATCAAAACAATGGCTTCATAGTCGGAGAAGATGCTTTCTTGTTACTCATCCAGTTATGAATATGATTGCAATTAAATAAAAAAATGTGTATGCTGGGAATCAAGCGTGCCATGGTGCACCTTGTGACACCATATTCTTAAACCATTGCACAAATTAATTCACACTGTGTCATTTGCAACCTTGAACAAGTAGAACCAAAAAAAAACTGTGCCCCCTCCTTGTTGTCACAAAGCAGGTGAGAATTCACGACCTCTTTCAGTTGTTCCTTGCGCAGTTTGTACTCCCGCTTCTGTGATTCCAGGAAGCTATTGAGTTCCTTCTTCTGCTGGCTCTGGATGTGTTGATGGAATTTCTTCTCATCGTTGCTAAAGGTTTTTGTCTGTTGAAAAACAGCAAACATCACATGACAGGAAAATATAGAAGAAAAAAACTTGTTTGGAAGCAGAAGGCTTTTTTTGTTTTTTTTTTTTTAAAAAGGGCCTACATCCTTCTCCATGGCGCCTTGGTGCTTCTTAATCAGCTTCTCCATGTCCTGAGCAAAGCTGTTCCTCTGGTTCTCCAACTCCTTATCCAGGCGAAGCCGGTGCTCATCCATCTCCGCCTTCAGCTTGTTCTCCAGGGCCATCAGTTGTTTCTGGTGCTGCCGCCTCATCCGCTTGTAACCCAAGATCTGCTCCCTTAATTCCGAGTCCTGCTCATGCTCCTTAATCTGCCGAGTGAGCTGGGGAGTATGGGAGAGCAAGTATTTCAATATTTTATCGTGTACTAGCGTGCAACATATAGCACTACATGATAAATAGGATGTCAACGAATGCTCAATCAACTTGACGGAGTTTTCCGTCATTCATAACAACACAGCGTCGGCTATTACCACTGAGGCCGTCCGAATTGTCGCAAAGTGTTCGCGGTTCCGTTTCGGTCGCGGTGCGTTGGCGGGTTGGGTTTGGGACTGGGGCTCAGTTGACCGAAGATGAGGTTCGGAATCTTTGTTGTGCGCTCCTTTTTCCTGAAAGTTAAGCAAGACAACCAATTTTCAACCAATTTAAAATGAGCAAAACACTTTAAAGGACAACCGACGTCTTCGGACAAGTTGTGTCCATAATTTGTAAAATGGCGTCAAATGACTTCTACTGAGCGTATTTTAATAAGATTCCACCGCATATAGCTATGTTTTACGTTTTAAGACTCGCTCTGAATATTCAGGAAGTCTTGTTTTTGAGTTGGTGACGAGTCCGTACGTGACGTCACAAAAGGACCGCCCCCTGACCGAAGAAAGACATATTGTAGCAGTCCTTCCATCATGTCAATGTATTTTGCTGTATATGTTTGGTCTGAGAACCGTGTTGCACCCAAAAGCCGCCAGAAGAGGGCATCCAAGCTCCATATAAGGAATTTATCAGCCTGTGGAAGCAGAGGTGGCCACTGGAAGTCGCCATTTTGTGCCTTTTTTTTTTTGGGTGTGAGAGATTTTCCCCCAATGTTGCCTCAAAATGGCACATTTAATTCTTTAATCGATTGCAAACATGTATGCTTTCCTCTTCAGAACTATTTCAATCATATTCATAACTGGATGTGTCACAAGAAAGCATATTTTCCGAATCCGAAACTTTAAGTCATTTTTATTGCTGTTTTGCATTTGACTAAAAATATCATACTGCGTGTTTTTGGTATTTTAGATGCTATAAAACATTTTTCTGATGTCAGTTAAAAAACAAAAAAGTGACGTCAGTTGTCCTTTAACAAATAGCCAGACTGAATCCAACAAAATGGATCTCAACGTGCCGTTAAAAAGCATCAAATGAATTCCACGTTGCAACAAACAACCAACCACCTATATGGTTACAATAGAAGTACAATTGACAAAGTAGTAACATTGTGTTTTACCGGTTTGACATGTATAACGGAGCTGTTGGACATGACAGTGTGGTCTCCTTCCATGTCCACTTCGCTTTTGTCATCGCCGGCATCCGTCAGGCTGTTGACGGAACTGCTTTGGGAGCTGGCGCTGATGGACATACTGGGAATGGACTGATTGCTCCCCACGCTGTTGACAGTGCCCGTTCTGCTAACGTTGTGTTCTGGCTCCTAAAAATATCCCGACGTGTATGGTGTCAAAAAAAAAAAAAAAAAATCTCAATCTGTTAAAACGATAGAAAAGGAGGCAACGCTTAACAGACCTCCTCTTCATCCGCAACTTCAGTTGTGGGACCATTGTGGGCTTCATGAAACAAGATCTTCTTCATTTTGCGATACTGCAAATTGTCCAGCTCTCTCACTGCATCCTTCGTCCGATTTATTAGGTCTATTAGAACCGATTCGGGACGTTCACGCTGAACAAAAGCATGCTAAAGGAAGAAAAAAAAAAAAAAACATTGGATTAGCGTTTGAATGAATGATTATTCCCTGGCAGTGATTGTTTTTTTAATGCTGACCTTTAAGAGCTCCTCAGAGTTTGGTCTATCTTGGGGACATTTCTGAAGGCAAGAATCTACAAAGTTTCTGAAATAATCCGTCCTAAAATGATGGAATATAAAATAAAAACAGTTGTTTATTTGTCTTTTTGGGGTGACAAAGCTCAAACAGAAGGCAACTCACCATTCACAAGACTGCAGCATGGGGCTTTCATTCTGTGCTATGTGGTATAAGGCACTCATCGCATTCATGTTGAACAATGGAGGCTTCCTCTCAGCTACAAACCAAATATATGTCAGGCTGAAATATTAACATAGCTTTGAGATTTGAAATGTTTACCTAATTCAATGCAAGTTATTCCCAACGACCAGATGTCCACCTTTCCGTCGTACTGGCCCTCGTCCATAGCCAATATCACCTCTGGGGCCATCCTAAAAGCAGACAAAAGCATATAAAGGATGATTGCTCTTTAAAAATGCGTGTGGTGTTCAATGCTAACGTTACTCAGCATACCAATATGGCGTCCCGACAAAGGAGTTGGCAGGGCAGGCGATGGAGGCCGAGCCAAAATCAGCGAGTTTCACCTGGCCTGGCTCTGTCAGCAAAATGTTTCCTGCCTTGATATCTCTGTCCAACACATGAGCGAGGGTGAGGTGGGGGTGTTAGGGATGATGGGTGATAACAACTCTGTACAGAAGAAACTAATGATTCTGAGGCCATTGCGATGCTCCTGAACCCTCACCGGTGAATCATGTTGTGGGAGTGAAGATAGGCCAAACCTTGAAGAGCACCGTGGGTAATTGCAGCGATTTCAACCTCTTGTAGGGGTTTCTTGTGCACTGGTGAAGATAAAGAAACCCACCGGCAACATTATAAATCCAGACGGGATTTTCAAATATAGATAATAATAATCAATTTCATTTCTAAGCGCCTTTCAAAACTCTCATGGTCACTTTACAGTCACAGGAGAAGTTTTTCTGTGGGTGTGCAGCGGCAGCCACACGCGCCAGGGTTCTCAACCCGGAAGTAAATAAATAGCCAGCCAGTAGATAGCTAATAGATAGAAAACAGATAGCTCCCTAGATAGCCACCCACCCAGATAGCTATATAGCTAATAGATAGCTAAATAGATGGAACGACAGCCAGCCAGCTAGTAGATAGCCAACAGATAGCTAGCCAGCTAGCCAATAGAAAGCTAAATAGAGAGAAAGTGAGCTAGCCAGCTAGTAGTAGATAGCCAACAGATAGCTACCTAGATAGCTATATAGCTAATAGATAGCTAAATAGATAGAAAGAAAGCTAGTAGATAGCTAATAGATAGCCAACATAAGAACGATATACGTTCGTAAAGTGAATTCGTTCATAAGTTGAATCAGTGTTATATTTCATATGGAAGGCAAATATAAGTATGTATAAGGTTTATTTAAGTATGTTTAAGGCATGTATAAGTAACATGTAATTGTTGTATTGAAAAATAAACATTTAATAAAATATATGCTCTATAAAGATATGTACAACTGGAGAGAAAGAATACTACTTGTTACTACAAAAATGTTCATATGTTCGTAACTCGAATATTCGTAAGTAGTGGAGCGTCTGTATCCATGTGATGAATATTGTTCAACTTGCACTCACCTTCTAACAGATCTGAAGCAGAACCTAGACAGTACTCCATCACCAGCTGTAGTAATATACAAAATATATCGTTAAAAACTGTGTTTTAACAATCTCTTCAAAAATGGCGTCACCATCTTCACATGGTTTCTTACCCAAGCCGTGTGCTCTCGCAGGTAACAACCTTTGTACTCAATACTGTTCGGGTGTTGTATTCTCTGCAGGAATTTCACCTCCTTGATGATGTCTTGCCATTTCTGAAGAGAGTACAGAAGAAGATAAGTCAGATGGCAAACCAAAAAGCTACAGTAAAGTCTCGTTATATCGATATTAAAGGGAGTCCGAAAAAATATCGATATAACCGGGACTATCGATATATCCGACCCTGTTTGCATGGAATTTTCTCCGTGCGTGCATAGAAATAGTATCGATATAACCGGGACTATCGATATATCCGATATTGATATAACGAGACTTTACTGTAATTGTAACTGTGCGAATGACTCTTAGGAGTGGTACCTCGCTGGACTGCTTTCCACTGTATGACATTTTCTTGATGGCCACGACCTCACTTGTTCGCACATCCTGTGCCTGAATAACAAAAAACACAGGATCACGCGGGATGCTGATGTGAATATTATGGCGCATCAAACCCATATTTTGGTTTGTGTATGAGTTCCTTTGCTGGCCGTTGTGACAATATAAGAGAACAGTGATACCTTGGCTTACGACCTTAATTGGTTCCAAGACAGAGTGTGTAAGGTGAAAAGTGTGTATCCTAAAAATTAATTTCCCATAGGAAACCACTAAAATGAGAATAATCTATTGCCAGGTCCCCATAAAACATAATTTTCTACTTTCTAATTTACTAAGGCTTAAGACTACATAAAATATATATTTATGTACAGTATAATAAATGTGCTATGGTATTATGATTAAAGAAATAAACTGTACTTTATAATAAAATCATTTTATTTACCTTTGTGATGGTTGTTGATGGCTTGATGGAATGGAGTGGCCGGTTTCATCTGCATTAAACACTTGAAGAGGAACGTAGCCTTCTTCTTCACCATCTTGAGGAATGATCCCTTGTAGGTGCTTTCTCTGCGATAATTTTACCTTGTTCCTCATGAATTGTGACCTGTCTAGCTGGGTTGATAGCTTTTTGCATCAAGTGTACAGATGGCTTGTGTGGGTTATTTGTGGAGCCTGATTGATGGGAATTTTAACCTTGCAGTCTACACTCTGCCTTTGAACTATCAACGTTGAAACAAGTCCAAATTTCACTGTTTTCTATCCATTTTGTCACCCTCTTTCTGTTGTCTGCCTGTCTCTTAAATGTTTAAACCACTTCCACTCATTGCTGCGTTCTTGACCAATCACGTGTCTTTGACCGATGACTGGAGGCGGGGAATAGAGGACCAAAACAAGCCGGCTGCCATTTTCTAGTTAGGCGAACGGGCTCATCCGCAAACGACACGTCACTCATTGTGGCAGCTCCGCGTGTGTCCCGAAAAATAGTTTGTATGCCAAGGTAATATTTTCATAATTTAACGTTCGTAAACCGAAAACTTCGTAAGACAAGGGGTTCGTAAACCGAGGTATCACTGTTATAAAACACACATTCTCGCATACATACAAGTTTAACCGAGCATGACGATTTGGAATGGGATGTACTGAGATGAGGCTTTCGCTTGTTTGGTGAAAGTTAATTAAAAAGAAAAGTAAAAGCCTAAGCTGCACTTGGTGTAATTAAATGGCCGCTCGCGTAATCATCATTTGCTAAACGAATATGCGGTGTAATCTACAAACACCACAGTGCATGCTAGCAATGGTATGAATACTGTATATTGTAATATCAGCGTTACCTAGACCATATGTTGGCCAACCGATTTGTAGTCCTGTGTACAAACTTCACAGTAATTACATTTTTTTGTTGTGGGTCACATGGCAGTTTTGGTTCCTTCAAAGGCCGTCCGTAATGACTGAACTCTATTTAAGAAGTGATTGCCTCATGCCATACATATACAACAAATTAATATTGTTTTTTCAATGACAGCCCATTAAAAACTGTTCAGATATTATTTATTTTTAATGAGGGATCTTGGTTTTTACTTCTCATTTTGACATGAGTGCCTTGGAAATCTGGTCATCGTGTAAAAATGACGCAACTCTGACCAATCTTGTCATGAGTGGACAAAGTAAGTGTGCTCCCACACAACAGTTAATGTAAAGAAACTATTTTGAAGCTTTATCTGGCTATGTTGTTTAATATTTGTTGGTGAGATGCACATTCCAGATATCAATCAATTTGAAAGCAAGCAACTAAGAAAACTATTTGGGATAAGAGGCTCACTTTGAGGCAAAAACTGGACTACATTTTCAGAAATTCGATAATATGGCACTATTCTATATGAATTCTATATTCATTCATGTGTGCATCTACTCACAAAATATACAGCGCCGAAGCTGCCATGTCCAATCTCGCGCAGGTCAGAGAAGAGCTTCTCCGGATCTTCCTTGAAGAAGAGCTCTGCAATTTCGGGGTCCTTTAGGCTCCCCGTCCGACTGCTGTTAGGCATCGTTAGGAGATTATAGGGTCGGGGGGTGGTGATGCCGCTGCCGCCAAACTATCTGGGTCTGCGGCAGCGACTAAAAAGCCCCCACCGACGACTCATTTGCAGGACAGTTGTCTCATATGTGGTCACCGCTGAAAGGCAAGAAAAATTAACATTACATTTATATTAACACATGGATATTAGCTGACTCACTAAGCGGCTAAGCAAAATTCAATGGTCCAACAGTTAAAAGTTAGCATCTACTTTATTCTCAAATGTTCAGAGGGGGGAGCCGCTGTGGGTGCCCGCTCTGCCAAAGAATAGTTCACATATAATAATAATACAGTCACATAATAATAATAATATACAGTCACAGGATATTTCTTTGGCGGGTGAGCAGCGGCAGCCACACGCGCCACTGTTCACTCAACCCGGAAGTAACAAAAAAATGACAAAATAATACAACAACACATAAGACACAGACAGTCTTAACCACTTTTCCTGCATACACTTGGTTTTTTGACTAAGTTATAGATAAAAGAGGAGCGATTCAAAGTGTCCTTTGTCTTGCTATTCGCTAAATTTGAAAGTAGTAAAAAGCTGTAGCGTCCATTAACGAAAAGAATTATCTCGCATCTCCTGCCACACAGAAATCCGCTTCAATTCCAAGCTGCGACTCCCAGTTCCATATATACTGCCCATTTCAAGCACAAAATAAAAGCCCCACATCAGGTCTATATGACATAACAAAAGACAAAAACAACAAACAAATTCAAAGCTCTTCAATATCATTTGCCGACGGCTGCCTCCTTGGGCGCCATTTTGGAAAAAACAAATCAGCAGTAACATATATTAATATTTTCTTTTTCAATTATGTATTTCTGACGAGATTTTGATGGAGGAAGGGAAAATTTTTACACAAACCTCCAGAGATTAAATCATTTTGGAATGGTTTCACGTGGAAGTTTTCCTTTTTCTTTAACTTTACGTATGTGACTATATGTGGATGCGATGCTATCAAGAGCAGTGATGGTAGAGGAAAACAATGTGACAAGCTTAAAAGCACTGCAGCCAAGTGATAAAGAGATCATTGTCCTATGTCGACGTCAATACAAAAATAGAATTTCACCGCCCGAAAGGTTAACTTTACATCAAGCACAAGACTCACTACATATTTTACATTTTGCCCCTTATAATGCGGTGCATCTTATGTAAGGAAATTAGAAATTATGTATGGATGTTATATATTTCAAGCTAGCAAGAGACATTGACTATTCAAGATGCAACGAGAACAATGATGTCGAATTCAGGGGGGGGGGGTAAGAGGACATCCTGGGGGGTAGCACAAAGATAAAGTGAGTGAGTCACCATAGTGGCAACTCCAGTCACGAGATCAGGAGGGCGGTGTTCTGAAAGCCCTCACCTCACACTGCTACCACCGCTGCTGCCATTGGTATGCTGATAGACAAATGTCTCACCCCCTGACAAAAGTCCCCGAGGTGACAGCACACTGCTTCGTTTGTCAGATGCCTGACTTGAGACAAAGCATTCCAATGATAGGACTTCTCGTCAAACCTGTACGGTCCTAAAAAAAACATGTCCTGAAATATATCACGGGCTACTGATTTTCATACACGTCAAATGCGTGGTTCATATGGTTTAAAAAAATGTAGACTACATATAGGGAAAATGAGCATTGAGAGAAAAGAACTGTGGGGAAATACTACGATACGACGATACTAGTGCAGCGTGTTCTACCGGAAATAAATTCCTTGTGTGTTCTACATACTTGGCAATAAAGATGATTCTGATTCTGAAATGCGGGTTTCTCTTGCTTGTTGTTTAAAATTACACACAGACGGCCGGTGATGTCGAAGAGATCAACAAATCCTGTCATGTCAAGAACTTCATGTAAGGCAGGGCTATTAATGCCATCTCTGGCTTCTGCCATACAGATGTAGAGTGTAAAAAAAAATACCCTGAGACCCGCTAAGGCTAACGTGGCTCAGATGATCAGCTGCGAGCAGATGCTGAGCCGAAAGTCACAAGACTTTTCTTTGCCAGACTGGGAGAACCACCGCCTCTGATCAGGCAATGTTTTTTTGTTGTTGTTTCCCCACCACTAAAAAAGTCATGACTTCACACAGATGGAGCAGTCCATGTCTATGAATTAAAAGAAATATATTGTGGGAAATTTACATTTTAATGTTTCCAATAATAAGGTATCTGTGATATTAAACAACATAAATTGTTATCTGCCATTTTTGAGATAAACTTCCTGTGAATAATAATAATAATAATAATAGATTTCATTTGTAAGCGCCTTTCAAAACTCTCAAGGTCACTTTACAGTCACAGGATAAGTTTTTCTGTGGGTGAGCAGCGGGCAGCCACACACGCCAGCGTTCACTCAACCCGGAATAACTCAAATAGATGGAAAGCGACCCAGCTAAGCCATAAGCCATTATGCACTTCCTCTATCCAGAAATAATAATAATAATACATTTTATTTTCAAGCGCCTTTCAAAGCTCTCAAGGACACATTAAAGTCACAGACAAGCATAGAAAGAAAAACGCTCTCAGACAGAAACTTGATTGTAAATTAAAATGTAAAAAATGACTGCGGAGTCTCCGGGCCGAGACCAGCAAGCTCAAGGACAGTTTCTGCCATCAGGCAGTCAGGAGACTCAACTCCCCCCCAGCCCTGCCCCCCCCCCCCTTCCCACTGCCACACTCACTGAACCCCGAGTACACGCGACACACTGTAGTATCATCCTGAATTCTATTCCTTTTGCAAGACCTCACTTCAACCTTTTTTTGGTTTTTGCATTACTACACTACGTCACTACCTCACTTTACATACGACAATACCTCACTTTACATTCAGAAATTACATGTATTGTCTGTCTGTTGTCAATTGTCTGTCTTTTTTTCGCCACATTATAAGTGCCTTACACGTTGCATCCGAGACTATATTAATTTCATCTGTGCTGTTTGTCATGCACATTAGCATATTTGACAATAAAGCTGACTTTGACTTTGAATGGCGAGCCAAAGACATGAGGTGAGCTGGAATTCCAGGGCAAAATTTCGGACTTCACTTGCACTAGTAGAAGTCAACAGTTGGTCACCAAACATTCGACATACAAGGTGGTAGATGATATCATTCTAATATCACAGCTCACCATTTGCCTGACTTTATGAGCACTGGCTCACTGAAAACAAAACTCCAGCCCTAAAACGAGCCTATCATTTTCTATAATTCGTAAAGAAAGCATGTCACCGACATGTTATTAAGACACCTGGTAAGTAGTTGATATTAATACAAAAAGAAGGCATACTACATACTATGCCTATAAAAACATAATTACCCCATGGATGACTGTGCCTCTTTATTACAATTGTTCCAACCAGCAATTGCAGAGGAGTGAATGAGCTTTGTTACCACACTCCGTGACGGTATTCTCTGTCGACATGCGTGAACGAGGACGACTCGTACCTTCACGCGAGACACCTTGTTGCACTGCAGTATGAGCTCGTGCAAGAATGCGGCAAGACGAGACAACAGAGCTGGAGGGTTGGTATTCCCAATTCGTGCCTTTGCCATGTGGCATATCTCACCACTTCCTGTTCATACAGCTAGAGAGCAATTAACGCTTCGGTATCTCTACATTTTACCTAAAAAGGAATTCATGCATGGGTACAGGAAGGAAAGTAACAGGCTCTTGGTGTCTGGTTGGGTGTTGTCATGTCATGGATGTTTTGTTTTTTGGCATTAATTTGCAAACAAATGTTTCCTATGGCAGTATTCTACATATAATGCGTTCGAGTCCTCATATATTACATAACGCTATCAACTAGGGGAGCAAACATATGACATTTTCTTTTGATGCATAACTTAAACATCAAAAGGACCACATACATTTTTTGCAAGTCGTCGAGCCTGTCACATATTCTTCCACCCTCGTGTCAAAGTGGAGTTAAGTATCTCGGTAGTGATACACGAGGAAAAAAAAATATTTATGAGCTACATATATTATAGTGATATCCGAGATAATGCTAACTCCGTAGCCCACTTTGACTAGCCAAACGAGATTACCTGTGGTTGGTGAATAAAGCCCCCACCCGTCCCCTCCCGACCTGGTCATGTTGCAACACAAGTAGCTTTAGGGATTATCTCATCCATGTCACTTTTCTACGACAGCATCTGCCGGAAATAAACTCAATTGAGCTGTGTTACAGACGGTTTGGAATAATGTGATTGCCTGTGATGTTAGCACCAAACTTAACGTTAGCGACATGAACTTACGTGTCATGTGTTAGAACACGCCAACCAAATGCGTGGAATATTCACAAATTTGCGTGTAGTTCTGTGTTTTGAGGGCGGAGGGGAACAACATTCACTTCGAGTCCGGTCAGAAGAGATAAGAGACATCATTGAGAGGCTTAGCGACTGGGGATGTTTGCTACGTTAGCTTAGCGACTTAGCTCCGAACTCACCGTTCTGTGACAGGCCAGCTCCCGAGAGGCACTGGAGAAATCTCGTCAAATTGAAAGCAATTTACCCAAAAAATAAGTGGTCCTTCCTTTCTCATCCCTTGGCCCTGTGGCCAAATTAGCGTGTCGGATTCTTGCTGTTCTCTACGCTGTCACTCGATGGTCACGAGAAGACGATGGAGTTCATTTGCGTAGAATATAAAAATAAACATAAAAAAAATGAGAAAGGACAAAAATGAAGAAACGACGATCCACGGCCTATTAAGTAACTGGGGATGGCAAAGTGGTCGAATCTCACTCCCGGGCAAGGCAGGTCCAAAGATGGCTGCCGATGGCTGCCTCCGCCGCCTCCCTTGTCGTCAAAAGAAAAAAAAACAAGTTGAGGGCAAAAACGTCAGTGAAGTTCAAACAGCGCCCAAAACGGCCTTTTATAAACGAACCACGATATTGTCCGCCGTTCGCTCGGGTCACGTCAGAAAAAAAGTCGATCACGTCAGCATGCAACTTGGACTTGGATGTGAACAAACTCAGGGCCGAGCGTCCGCCTCGCTTCGACGCACTCTAGCAGTTCCGCCCTGCCTGCCTGTTGCACTCAACTCTTTCTGACCCACTAACTAACACGAGGAGGTGGAGACATTCCAGGCCAATAACACTTTATACAAAAAACACAACCTTTTTGTTCTTTAAATACCAATCTTATCGACCCAACTTTCCAACTTTGACGTTGATTAATATTCCTGTGTTGACACTTATTTTATAACTAAGATTGATCGTGGGTGATTGCATAAGCAATACGACCTAACCCAAATACATTGTTTTTTTTTATCCCACTTACGTTGAAAAATTGGCTCTTTTGATGTACAACTCGTACCATACACTACTGCAGCTGGGGTTTTTTTATTTAATAGAATGAACAATATTCGTAAAATAATAATGTTGCATAGACATTTCACGATTTATTTTATGTACCCAATAATTATTAATCTGTAGCCACAAAGGGACATGTCTTCTTGTGCCGGTCCCAAGCCCGGATAAATACAGAGGGTTGTGTCAGGAAGGGCATCCGACGTGGCCAAAACAAACATGCGGATCAAACCTCTACAGATGGAGGACACTGATTTTCTGTGGCGACCCCATGAAGGGAAAAAGCCGAAAGGAAAAGAAGACCCAATAATTATTAAATAATGTAAATGCATATTTATATAGCGCTTTCACATATAAAATAACAAAAGACGTGGACAGTCATACGATCATAACCATAGTCCAGCATAAGTTTTGTTGTTTACAGTTGCTAGATGAAAGAAGAGCGAATCAAAGTGTCTTTTCAACAAGACAATTGAATAAAGCGAAATAATTAAGAAAGGCAAGACACTATTTTGTGAATTTTAAACACGTAGCTGCACTTCTTTCTTTAATGCGAAGGCATTATAACAAATGTATGGTTAGGTTTGGATTGCTATTTTCAAGTCATCACTGGACCATTTGTTTACTGCAAAGCTTTTATTTCGAAACAGAAACAAATACCGGAAGTATATGACGTTTACTGAAATGACGTAACGATTACGGAAGTACGTCAGATTGTACCAGTGCACGTGGTAAAAAAATGGTGGCAACCAGCGAAAAGCAGCAAGGCCATCGTCCGGGGGTCTATAAGCAGAAAAACAAAGGCCACAAACATGGCAGGCATCGGACAAAAGGTGAAATTGAGAGAGAAAACAAAGGTGAGTGTCATTTTATTTCGAATAAGACACAAATTAGCATTCCTTGACTAGCGTTAAAGCGGCTAACAAAAAAAATCTTGTGTGTGGATTTACTGATACGAATGACAGTCATAGCGATGTTTGTCGAGCAATAGTATTGTGCTTGTTGTTTCTAGTAGTTTGCAATTTAGAATGCTCGTAATTTGTACACTTGACGTTTGAGATGCAGGAATTATCTCGTGAAAGCAAAAATAACAAAACGCTTTAATTTTATCTTGTTTACAAACAGAAGGGATGTGACAACGTTTTTCAATAATAATTCATCACACATTTTCTAATAACATTAAAGTGCATTTAAATAGCTTTCAAATGATGTATAGATTATTGTTCTATGACAAATAATATGGAAATAATGGAATTTTTAATTTTCGAAATATGAGGGGATTTTCTGCCTATAATTACACAATTAAAACAATGAAAATCTGTGCACGAGTTCTTTATTACAGTTAAAACTATCATAACGTTCTTAATTTTTGGCAGGTTTTAACGAGTGAGGCACCATTGGAAAGTTTTGAACTTCTAAACAAGAACAGAAAACACAAGAAAAGATTCAAAATATAAATGAGCAAATATTAAAAATCTAATGCAGGCAGATTTTCGTCAGAAGTAAAAAATGGCTGTCACTGAATACTAGGAAAGAAAATTGCAAGCTCTAGAAATATATATGCTAATGCTTCTTTTTGCTTGAAACTTGGCAGTTATGGAGAAAAATATATATTCTACCACTTTTATGAGTTATTAAAATACAACTTACTCACCTTTATAAACTGTAGTGTTAGCAAAAACAGCGTAAACTTCAATCATTTTTATCCCCCGTTTCTTGTTGTCGTATTTGGAAATTTCAAGAACCAGCATGAAGGGAAACGTGTAATACGTCATCATAAGCTTCATGGCTTGGAAAAGCCCACGAAAAACGATTACGTACTTCACAAAAATGCAATGATATACGACTGCGAGTACAGAGTGCGCTCGGTTCACTGGACAGAAACAATCGCGGTGGAATATAGCTCACTGTAGCGTACCTACAAACAGCTATTCTCGTATTCTAAGCACATACATGAGTTTTTTTTGTATTCACTACACTATGAAAACCATGTTAAATGATTTCTTACGGCTTCCCAAGTTTGTCCAAACCATATACAATCTCCTGCAGGAAGGGTGTCCGTGATAGCGCTCACCAAAAAACAAAGAAAGGAGCAACGGAAGGTGGACAGAAAGAACAAAGCTAATCAACTACGCAAGAACAAGAGAGACATGGTATTTACAAATGCTAATCAACGAGGCTACATTTACATGGGAGGTCTACATCTGCAATTTGATTTTATGCATCCATCCATCAATTTCCATCCATCCACCCATAACCCACCCATCCATCCACAATCATTCATCATAATTCATCCAAATCAGAACTTTAAGCATTTACCACCGTAGCGTAAAAATATCATATTGAATATCACATCTGAATTTTAATATTTGTCATTGTGTTAGGTGCTAACGGAGAAGCGCCGCCTAGGCAGCAGGGACGGTCCTCCTATTCTGGTTGCGGTGGTCCCTCTCCATGCCGCAGTAGATGTCAGGGTTGTTACCAAAATGCTCCGTCAAGAGGGTGCAGGTGGCGTTGTACTCCAGGAGCAGTCTGTCAGTGGTGCCAGCGACAGTTTCGGAATGGTTGTGCCTCGCTTTAAACAAAGATTTACCTTTCTCACAACCAAGACAGGTAAGGTTCAAATCTTGGTTCAGGTCGCGCTTCTATGTTTGTGCAAGCATGTGCTTTGTGTTTTTTCCATGTAAAAAAATTGAATTAAATTATGTATATTATTGTATAGTGATACCTCGGTTTACCTTGGCAAACAAACTATTTTTCGGGATACACACGGAGCTGCCACAGTGAGTGATGTGTCGTTCGCGAACGTGCCTGTTCTCCTAACAAGAAAATGGCAGCCGACTCATTTATGTCCTCTATTCCCTGCCCCCAGTCTTCGGTTAAAGCCACGTGATTGGTGAAGAACGCAGCAGTGAGGGGAGGTGGTTTAAACATAAAAGAGACATGCAGATGACAGTGAGAGTTTCAACTTTGATAGTTCAAAGGCAGAGTGTAGGCTGAAAGGTTAAAATATCCCATCAATCAGGCTCCACGAATAACCCGCACAAGCCATCTGTACACGTGATGCAAAAAGCCATCAACCCAGCTAAACAGAACACAATTGATGAGGAACTAGATAAAATTATCACAGAGAAAGCACCTACAAGGGATCATTTCTCAAGATGGTGACAGAAGTTCCTCATCAAGTGTTTAATGCTGATGAAACTGGCTACTCCATTCCATCAAGCCATCAATGACCATTGTAAAGGTAAATAAAATGACTTTATCGTACAGTACAGTTTATTTCTTTAATTATAATACCATATCACATTTATTATACATAAAATAAGGTATATTTTGTGTAGTTTTAAGGCTTAGATAATTAGAAAGTAGAAAATTATGTTTTTTGGGGACCTGGGAACGGATTATTCTCATTTTCATCCCATGGTTTCCTATGGGAAATTAATTTTTGGGATACACACTTTTCGCCTTACACACTGTCTGGGAACCAATTAAGTTTGTGAGCCAATGTATCACTGTATTTTAATGATAAAGTTTTACAATCAAGTAGTCTCTCCCAGTATGGCCGCGGACTGCCTGGCTGTCAGTTCCTCATCCTGGTCTGTATTTTGTCTCTCTGCACAGATGACATACATTCACTGCTCGATATCGCAAAGACAGCGGATAGCCTTGTTTTCGTGCTGAATACCGATGAAGGCTGGGATAGCTACGGAGACTACTGTCTTTCCTGTCTATTTGCCCAGGGCCTCCCGAGCTTTGGTACGTGTAACCTTTATCACTGTCACGTTTTGATTGTATTTTATTCATGTATAATACTGATCTGTTGCTTCCAAAAAAAAAAAATCCACAGCTCTAGTGTGTCAGGGCATCACTGACCTCCCAGTGAAGAAGAAGGTGGATAGCCGCAGGGCGCTGTCCAAAATCACAGAAATACGCTTTCCCGAAGCCCGTCTCTTCCCTTTGGACTCGGACCAAGATGTCACCCTTCTGCTCAGACATTTGGGCACGCAGAGACAACGGAAACTGGGCTTTCGGTCCAAACGCTCTCATCTTGTAGCCCAGCGCGTCACTTTTACACCCGGCGCCACGTCTGCTAGCTCCGCCGGCGTTGGCACACTGTGTGTCTCCGGGTATGTCCGTGGTCGTCCTCTGCGAGTGGACAGGCTCGTTCACATCAGTGGACACGGTGATTTTCAGCTGAGTCAAATCGACGCTCCGATGGATCCACTTCCCTTGAACACGACTGCACCCAGACCGGGCAAACGCGGCAAGGCTGGAGAGGTTGACATGATGGTAGGATTTTAATGAAACGCAGACTGCTCAGATTTTCCATTTAGCTGTGTTTGATATTTGTGTGTTCTTTTTGCAGGATGGTGATGAATCAGAGGCCCCTGCGAGGGTGCTCATGAAAGCGGACCCCTCCTGTAGGGAAAGCCTGCAGGCCGAAGCTGAGGTGGACCCCATGGATGCAGAGCAGACATGGCCTACAGAATCAGAGCTGCTTGAGGCGGAAGGTATGAAATAAGACTGTTATGGTCATTATTAATGAAGCAGGAATCAAAGGTAAAAACAAAAAGCTGATTTAAAGGACAACCGTCGTCTCCGGACAAGTTGTGTCCATAATTTGTAAAATCAAATGACTTCTACTGAGCGCATATTGCTATATTTTATGTTTTAAGACTTGCGCTGAATATTCAGGAAGTCTAGTTTTTGAGTTGGTGACGAGTCCGTATGTGACGTCACTGAAGGACCGCCCCTGACCGTAAAAAAAAGACGCATTGTAGCGGTCCTTCCATCACATCACGTCAATGTATTTTGCTGTACTTGTTTGGTCTGGGGACCTCGTGTTGCAACCAAAAGCCGCCAGAAGAGGGCGTCCAAGCGCCGTATAAGGAATTTATCAGCCTGTGGAAACGGAGGTGGCCACAGGAGGCCGCCATTTTGTGCCTTTTTTTTCCCCCCAATGTTGCCTCAAAATGGCACAAATAAATTCTTTAATCGATTGCAAACATGTATGCTTTCCTCTTCAGAACTATTTGAATCATCATCATTATATGTAAGAGGAACTTTTGGTAATAAAAACAATAATTTACAACCTTAAAAGTTCTCTTTTTGGGGTAAATTGTGTTGTATAATCACATATGTATGAGTTTCATGTTTGAAATGGGGTTCCCATGGAGCAAATCCTTTGCACACCTAGTCCCCACCATTTTGTAAAAACGTGTGTCAGTGTGTGCGAGCGCGTCACCAAAATTTTGGGGAAAAAAACGACAACTTTTATTTTTGAATTACTTCCAGGGTTGAGTGAACGCTGGCACATCTGGCTGCCGCTGCTCACCTGCGGAAAAACATATACTGTGACTCTAAAGTGTCCTTGAGAGTTTTGAAAGGCGCTTCTAAACGAAATGTATTATTATTATTATTATAATCACAAACGGCAACTGTTACCCAAAAGATCAATGATATCACGTTATAATAATTCACATTTAATTGCTGTCTGTTAGAGGCCAGAAAAAGCAAGCACGTGATGAAAGTTCCAAAAGGAACATCCGACTACCAAGCGGCGTGGATCGTGGATAATGATGAAAACTCTGACGTCGACGAAGAAAGCAGCGAAGACGATGATGGCGATGATGAAATGATGGATGAGATCCCTGAAGGGAACGACGATGACTCACAGGTAAACCGTATCCTTAGTTTATTTAAAGCATTTCCATCAAATGGTTTCCACCAAAATCTCATTTGAAAAGTGTCACAGTCACCATTTTTTGTGGGATCCGAATTTGTTGATTTTGTGTTTAATAAATAGTGATGCCTCGGTTTACCAACTTAATTGGTTCCCAGAGTGTGTGTAAAACGAAAAGTTCATCTACCAAACATTTATTTCCCATAAGAAATCATTAAAAATGAGAATAATCCGTTCCCAGGTCCCCATAAAACATAATTTTCTTCTAAATAAGCCTTAAAACTACACAAAATAGACCTTATTTTATGTATAATAAACATGCTATTGGATTGTAATTATAGAAATAAACTGTACTATATAATAAAGTTGTTTTATTTACCTTTGTGATGCTCGTTGATGTGGTTGCCTCTTGATATCCAAGTGAAGTTGCCGTGCTTTCTCGGTGATAATACCTTCACTCACAATGTCCCCTGCTAGCTGCTTTTCGTTAATCCAAATCAACAGAAGTTTTTTAACCTCTTCTATTGCCTGAGACCGTTGCTGAGAAAACACAGAAACATCTTTGGCCACACGTAGCAATGGTCGACTTAGCGTAACGCTAAGTCACACAAACGTACACCTCGTTTGTGTTTTTCAATGATCTCCTTCTTCTCCTCGACTGTAATTTTGTTTTGTGTCCTCTTCGACTTAACACGAGCCTGTGGTGGGGTCTTTTTCGCTCCCATAATCGCAAAAGTACTCCACTCGATAACAAACCACATCTGCACTACGACAGGGGGGTGTGGAAAACTAGTCCGCCAGCCGCTGAGTGGTTTGGTTCGTCCGCCGAAAACTAGTGCGTATGCCAAGATTATACTGTATTCTCGAGAATGTAATGTTCGTATGGCGAAAAGTTCGTTAGCTAAAGCGTTCGTAAGCCAAGGTATCACTGTATTTTGTTGACAAATAATTGCAGTTGTCCAATTATGGAACTAAACAAATTCAACATTAAAGCAGTTTGTGTTCGTTTATTTAACCAAGCCGCAGCAGGCTTTAAGCCAAAACAATAGCGCTTTGGTGCAGGCAAGCCTCTTTCTTATCTTCCTGCTCGACGAACACGACTCACTTCCTGTCTGGACACGGCCAGGCTTCGCCCAAATGATTTATTTCCAGCTTTGCTTCAAAGGAATCAAAGACAAATCGCTTGTTTGATGTTTGAACTTCACAGACAAGAATATGCGCGAGTAACAATAGGGTTCTTCAAATACGGTATAGGTTCAACCACCTACTGTGTCTTCATGTCATCGCGGGGAAGTACATAAATGCCCAATGGTTGCTGGTTTTCATATTAGAGTAGGCAACTATTTATATAGCACATTTCAGACTAGCACATTTCAGGAATACAGTGATACCTTGGCTTACGAACTTAATTGGTTCCCAGAGTGTGTATCCCAAAAATTCATTTCCCATAGGAAACCATTAAAATGAGAATAATCCGTTCCCAGGTCCCCATAAAACATAATTTTCTACTTTCGAATTTAATTTTCTAAGCCTTAAAACTACACAAAATATACCTTATTTTATGTATAATAAATGTGCTATGGTATTATAATTAAAGAAATAAACTGCCATTTTGTTCTTAGAAGAACAGGCTCGTTCGCGAACGACACATCACTCATTGAAGCAGCTCCGTGTATGAAAAAAGTTTGTATGCCAAGGTAAAATTTCCATAAATAAAAGTTCGTAAGCCAGGTGGTTCGTAAACCGAGGTATCACTGTACGTGATTTGTTTTGTTTGTAAATATATAACTACAGACTTTTGTCTGGTGTTCTTACCGCTTAGTCTGTAAATGATCATTTTCTGGTTTCTGTTCAGGATGGAGGTTCATACCTTGCCTCAGAAGACGAAGAGGAAGAAGAATTGTCCTACACAGAGCGAGCGGGATCCGACCAGCGCTACGACGAGCACATGGACGAGACGGAGGAAGAAGAAGGTCTGAAACGTTACCGCGAGGCGAGAGCCAATGAAATGTTCCCCGATGAGTTGGACACACCCATTGACGTGGCAGCTAAAATCAGGTGCGTTCCGAGTTTTACCCATAAGTCCTTTCATATGTAGTTTTGGGGGTTTAATTTGCCTGGCTGATTATGGCCCTCCAAATATCAACCAAGTAGCTTGTATTTGCAGATTTATTTTTCATAATAAGACATACATACATTTCATTTATAAGCGGCTTTTTAAAACCCTCTGGGTCAATTTTCAGTCACAGGATAAGTTTTTCTGTGTGTGAGCAACGTTCAATCAACCCAGGAGTAACGCAAATAGATAGAAAGCGAGCTAGCTAATAGATAGCCAGCTAGACAGATAGCTAGCTAGCTATGTAGTTAATAGATAGCTAGCTACATAGCTATATAGCTAATAGATAGATAGCTATATAGCTAATACATAGCCAGCTAGCTAGATAGCTATATAGCTAATAGATAGCCAGCTAGCTAGATACATTTCATTTCTAAGCGCCTTTCAAAACTCTCAAGGTTACTTTACAGTCGCAGGATAGGTTTTTCTGTGGGTGAGCAGCGGCAGCCACACGCGCTAGCGTTCACTCAAACCGAAAGTAGCTCAAATAGATAGAAAGCTAGCTAATAAGTAATCATACAAAAATTGTTTCATCAGCACACAAACAAGAAAAATTATATTATTATTTACGTCCCTGTTTTGTGATTGTAAAGTGTCATTGAGGTTTGAAATAACATTTATTATTATTATTAGTATAACAAACAAAACCCAAATTTCTCTGTCATATTTTCAATTCCCGAATACATGTATTTATTTATTTCCCGAATACATTTGTGTATTTATTTATTTACTTACTTATTTATAGCTGTGATTAATAAGCTTAAAAATAGATCTTCAATGCCTTTACTGCTTGATCTTCTCATTTTGACACTGATCTCCCCCCCTTCCTCCAGGTTCCAGCGCTACCGGGGTCTTAAAAGTTTCCGCTCTTCCCCCTGGGACCCCATGGAGAACTTACCTCACAACTATTCGCGCATCTTCCAGTTCCAGAGTTTTGAGCGCACCCGCCGCCGCATTCTGGCCGAAGCCTCAGAAGAGGAGGAAGGCGCCATGGTGAGCAAATCTGTTAGCGATCTGGAGCTATCTTAACACCGTTCTGTGCCGCGCAGGTGGGCTGGTACGTCACGCTCCATATCAACGATGTGCCTTCATCGGTGATGGAGAGCGTGCAGGGAGGCAGGCCGCTGGTGCTCGTGTCGCTTCTCCCCCATGAACAAAAGGTCCTTGTGCGCCTCAAACAAAAATTGTTACAAAAAAAAAACCATAAAAGTTTGATTTTGCTACATTTATAGATGTCAGTGATGCACCTTTTGGTAAGAAGGCATCCCAGCAACACAGAGCCCATCAAATCCAAAGAGGAGCTAGTGTTCCATTGCGGTTTTCGACGGTTTCGGGCCTCGCCCATATTCTCTCAGCACACCTCCGGTACTTGCTTCATTCACCCTCTTTGATTCATTATTCACGCTAAACCACTCAGGTGCTAACTGTTGTTGCTATTTAGCCGACAAGCACAAGATGGAACGCTTCCTCCGGCCGGACGCCCCCACTGTGGTGTCGGTATATGCTCCCATCACCTTCCCGCCAACAGGAGTCCTGCTCTTCAAACAGAGGGACGATGGTGAGATCAGCAGAAATACTATACTATACTATACTATACTGTACTATACGAAACTACACTATACTACACTATACTATACGAAACTATACGAAACTATACTGTACGGTACTATACTATACTATACGAAACTACACTATACTCTACTATATTACACTACGCTATACTATACTACGCTACACTATACTATACTACGCTACACTATACTATACGAAACTATACTATACTATACGAAACTACACTATACTACACTATACTATACGAAACTACACTATACTATACTACACTATACTATACTTTACTATACTACACTACGCTATACTATACTATACTATACTATACTATACTATACTACGAAGATCATTTCAATCCGACTCTAGTATTCTACTACTCTTGTGAACATTAATTTTTCCCCCCGAATAGAACAACTACCGTATTTTCCGATGTACAGGTAACATCCAAGGTATGACCACCTGTACTTACGACCACGACCTCCAGACCCTATTTAAAAAAAAAATAATTCTACGCCTGGCACCGCAACGGGCGAGCAGGCCGGCAACATGTACGACAATTTTGGCCAGCCAGCCAGCATCTCACGTTCGCACAGCAATCGACTGTGGGTTGGCACCAGAGTTTGCGAGTCATTTAGCCTCAGAGTCTCTATTCAACATTTTGAATGGATTTCGACTTACAACCATTTCGACTTACGACCGTTTGGTCGGAACGGAACTCAATCATCCTGATTCTATCTTGATTTTTTTTTTCCTTCACCATTCTAAATAACTTGTGTACTCATAGGCGTGCAGGACCTGGTAGCTACCGGCAGCCTGCTCAGTTGTGACCCTCAACGCATTGCCCTCAAGAGGATCGTGCTGAGCGGACACCCGTTCAAAATTAACCGGCGCTCTGCTGTCGTTCGTTACATGTTCTTCAATCGAGGTGAGCATTCTTTAGTCTTTTGCTTCCTAGATGTTTACATAATCTTTTTTTTTTTTTGTTTGTTTGTTCCAGATGACATCATGTGGTTCAAACCCGTGGAGCTGCGCACGAAATGGGGTCGGAGGGGCCACATCAAGGAGGCTTTAGGTCAGACAAATCAAAAATCATTGATCATTCACAGCAATAATACTAATAATAATAAAAATGTTAATAATAACAATGCGTTTAATTTATATATATATATATATTTATTTCACTTTTTTTTCTTTCAGGAACACACGGTCACATGAAGTGCGTTTTTGATAGTCAACTGCGCTCCCAAGACACGGTCCTGATGAACTTGTATAAGAGGGTTTATCCTCATTGGACGTACGACCCCTACGTGCCTTTGCCTCTGCCTTGGTTTAAACGGGAGTCAATGGTGGGCCTGCACGACTTGGACATGGAATAGTTTGACATGACCAAAACCGCATTGCTATTGAATAAAAGTAATTGACATCTACATGCACGTTGTTAGTGCTTCTGATTGAGATACACACACAATTGATCCCCAGTTAATAATAATAATAATAATACAGTGATACCTTGGCTTACAAACTTAATTGGTTCCCAGACAGACCATGTAAGGCGAAAAGTGTGTATCCCAAAAATTAATTTCCCATAGGAAACCATTAAAATGAGAATAATCCGTTCCCAAGTCCCCATAAAACATAATTTTCTACTTTTTAATTTAATTTTCTAAGCCTTAAAACTACACGAAATATACCTTATTTTATGCATAATAAATGTGCTATAGTATTATAATTAAAGAAATAACTACTGTATAATAAAGTCATTTTATTTACCTTTGTGATGGTCGTTGATGGCTTGATGGAATGGAGTGGCCGGTTTCCTCAGCATTAAACGCTTGATGAGGAACTTAACCTTCTTTCACCATCTTGAGGAATGATCCCTTGTAGGTGCTTTCTTTGTGATAATTTTATCTAGTGTCTCATCAATTGTGTTCTGTTTAGCTGGGTTGATAGCTTTTTGCATCAAGTGTACAGATGGCTTGTGTGGGTTGTTTGTGGAGCCTGATTAATGGGATATTTTAACCTTGCAGTCTACACTCTGCCTTTGGCTATCAAAGTTGAAACTTGCTCACTGTCGTCTGCCTGTCTCTTTAATGTACAAACCACCGCCCGTCACTGCTGCGTTCTTGACCAATCACGTGACTTTAACCGAAGACTGGGGGCGGGGAATAGAGGACAAAAACAGTCGGCTGCCATTTTGTTCTTAGAAGAACGGGGTCGTTCGCAAAAGACACATCACTCATTGAGGCAGCTACGTGTACGAAAGAAGTTCGTATGCCAAGGTAAAATTTTAATATATGTAACGATCGTAAACCGAAAAGTTTGTAAACCAAGGGGTTCGTAAACTGAGGTATCAATGAATCACTGTATCATAATAATGATACATTTCATTTATTAGCGCCTTTCAAAACTCTCAAGGACACTTTATAAAGTCACAGGATAAATTTGGCCTTCAGCGATTATACTTCCAAATATTAATTGTTTTTCACCATCTCAGAAAGAACGAGATTCTCTCCTTAAAACAAAGCCCACACTTCGATATCGGTTCACTGTTTCCCTTTGACTGCTATACCGTATATGGCCGCTAGAGGGCGGCAATGTATAACTCTTCCAAAGTGAAATAGTCAAATGTTTTGCCAGGCAAAGACGGCAACTATAACATCCATCTTGATTAAATCGATACCTAGTCAATATTATTCACATAATTCAGTCAAGTAAAACATAATCTGTCTATAAAAGCAACTATTGAACAGTACTAAATTATTGAACTGCAGTGTAGATTCTCTCAAACAACTTGTCCATTTTTTAGGCCAAAAATCAACTTTTCAAGTCAACCATTTTATGCGCACTTGTGCACATACATGGCGTGATGAGCAAATTCCATAATGGTGACCTACATAACAGAAAAATAAAAATAAAATCCATACGAATTAATTTTGGTATATACAACTTGTCACTTAAAAGAGTTTGGTGTTATTTTCATTAAAATTGCCAGTAACTTTAAATCTTTTTTTATTTATTTTTTCTGATGCGACTGTCGCGGCCATTTGTGATAGTAATAATAATAATAAAGAGTAAGCTATCTAGCCAGACATTAAATGGCTAATATCTATTTGCTATCCATTAACACATGTAGCTATGTAGCTGGCTATTTATTAGCTATATGCTATCTAGCTAGTTAGCGAACTGTCTAGCTGGCTATCTATTTGCTATCTATTGGCTGGCTGTCTAGCTATTTATTAGCTATATGGCTATCTGTTAGCTTGCTGGCTAGCTTTCTATATTCCAGATTGAGTGAATGCTGGCGCGTGTCACAATGAGTGATGTGTGAGAAAATGGATAGAAAACAGTGAAATTTGGACTCGTTTCAACTTTGATAGTTCAAACGCAGAGTGTAGACTGCAAGATTAAAATATCCCATCAATCAGGCTCCACAAACAACCCGCACAAGCCATCTATACACTTGATGCAAAAAGCTATCAACGCGGCTAAACAGAACACAATTGATGAGGAAGTAGGTAAAATTATGGCAGAGAAAGCACCTCCAAGGGATCATTCCTCAAAATGGTGAAAGAAGAAAGGCTACATTCCTCATTAAGTGTTTAATGCTGATGAAAGCGGCCACTCCATCAAGCCATCGACCATCACAAAAATAAATAAAACCACTGTATTATACAGTACAGTTTATTTCTTTAATTATAATACCATAGCACATTTATTATACATAAATAGGGTATATTTTGTGTAGTTTTGGTGCTTAGAAAATTAGAAAGTTAGAAAGAAAATTAGGTTTTATGGGGACCTGGGAACGGATTATTCTCATTTTAATGGTTTCCTATGGGAAATGATTTTTTGGGATACGCACTTTTCGCCTTACACAATCTGTCTGGGAAGCAATTAAGTTCGTAAGCCAATTTATCACTGTATGTGACAGAGATGGAGAAAAAAAAAGTTTTTTTTTTCACCAATCGCAGCCGTGCAGAGAGAAACCTGGCACCTCCATTCGACCCATGCTCGCAAAACGTCTTCTGCACATCCCTTGAGCTGTCCCGCCTCTGAGTTCAAATTAAAAATGATAGCTCTATGCCCCCAAAAATGTGGTTTGGGAGTGTGCCTCGCTCCTTTTTTGACCCGATATAGCCCCTTCTTCACCACAAAGTTCATAGCCTCATTGTTGCCGTCAAAGCCAACGGCCAAAAAATGCTGTGCAGTTGTTACTTTTTTTTATTTTTGGCAAATGCTTGATTTACGAATCTCAATATTTTTTGGGAATCGCAAGCCCCGTCACCCCCTACCCCTCCTATTTTTTTTTTTTTTTTGCACACTTGCAGAAACATGATTCATCCCGGCGGCCATGCCAAGATGTCGACATGAGCAAGCACAGGGCGAAGACGTTGAGACGGAGGCAACGTGATACAAAGTGGAGTGAAAGTTCACCTTGTGATTCAAGAAAATGTCTCTCTCTCTCTCTCTACACACCTTTCTTTTCAGCTAAAAACGCCTTACTATACATGGTCGGTTTTTTTTTTCAGCAAAAAATACCTTACTATACATGGTCGTTTTTTTCGGCTAAAAACGCCTTACTATACATCGTGGATTTTTTCAGCAAAAAAACGCCTTACTATATACATGGTCGTTTTTTTTTTAGCTAAAAAGGCCTTACTATACATGGTTGTTTTTTTCGAGAAAAAAAACGCCTTACTATACATGGTCATTTTTTAAGCTAAAAATGCCTAACTATACATGATCGTTTTTTTCAGCGAAAAACGCCTTACTATACATGGTCATTTTTTTCAGCTAAAAACGCCTTATTATACATGGTCGTTTTTTCAGCAAAAAACGCCTTACTATATACATGGTCATTTTTTTTCAGCTAAAACGCCTTACTATACATGGTCGTTTTTTTTCAGCGAAAAACGCCTTACTATACATGGTCGATTTTTTTCCGAAAAAAACACCTTACTATACTTGGTCGTTTTTTTCAGCTAAAAACGCCTTACTATACATGGTTGTTTTTTCCGCAAAAAAACGCCTTACTATACATGGTCATTTTTTTTTTCAGCAAAAAATGCCTTACTATACATGGTCGGTTTTTTTCAGCAAAAAATGCCTTACAATACATGGTTGTTTTTTTCTGCAAAAAACGCCTTACTATACATGGTCGTTTTTTTTCCAGGAAAAAATGCCTTACTATACATGGTTGTTTTTTCCGCAAAAAACGCCTTACTATACATGGTCATTTTTTTTTCAGCAAAAAATGCCTTACTATACATGGTCGTTTTTTTCAGCTAAAAACGCCTTACTATACATGGTTGTTTTTTTTTCGAGAAAAATGCCTTACTATACATGGTCATTTTTTTCAGCTAAAAACGCCTTACTATACATGGTCATTTTTTTTCAGCAAAAAATGCCTTACTATACATGGTCGTTTTTTTTCAGCAGAAAAACGCCTTACTATACATGGTCATTTTTTTTCAGCTAAAACGCCTTACTATACATGGTCGTTTTTTTCAGCAAAAAACGCCCTAATATACATGGTCGGGTTTTTTTTTTCGGAAAAAAAAAACGCCTTACTATACATGGTCATTTTTTTCAGCTAAAACGCCTTACTATACATGGTCGTTTTTTTTCAGCGAAAAACGCCTTACTATACATGGTCGATTTTTTTCAGCAAAAAACGCCTTACTATACATGGTCGTTTTTTTTCGGAAAAAAACGCCTTACTATACATGGTCGTTTTTTTTTTTTCGGAAAAAAACGCCTTACTATACATGGTCATTTTTTTCAGCTAAAAACGCCTTACTATACATGGTGGGTTTTTTTCAGCAAAAAATGCCTTATTATACATGGTCATTTTTTTCAGCAAAAAAACGCCTTACTATACATGGTCGTTTTTTTCCAGCAAAAAATGCCTTACTATACATGGTCGTTTTTTTTTCAGCAAAAAACGCCTTACTATACATGGTCGTTTTTTTTTCCGGAAAAAAACGCCTTACTATACATGGTCATTTTTTTCAGCTAAAAGGCCTTACTATACATGGTCGTTTTTTTCAGCAAAAAACGGCTTACTATACATGGTCGTTTTTTTTTCTCTGAAAAAAACGCCTTACTATACATGGTCATTTTTTTCAGCTAAAACGCCTTACTATACATGGTCGTTTTTTTCCGCTAAAACGCCTTACTATACATGGTCATTTTTTTCAGCTAAAAACGCCTTACTATACATGGTTGATTTTTTTCAGCAAAAAACGCCTTACTATACATGGTCGTTTTTTTTCTCGGAAAAAAACGCCTTACTATACATGCTCATTTTTTTCAGCTAAAAAGGCCTTACTATACATGGTCGTTTTTTTTCAGCTAAAAACGCCTTACTATACATGGTCGTTTTTTTTCAGCAGAAAAACGCCTTACTATACATGGTCATTTTTTTTCAGCTAAAACGCCTTACTATACATGGTCGTTTTTTTCAGCAAAAAACGCCTTAATATACATGGTCGGGTTTTTTTTCGGAAAAAAAACGCCTTACTATACATGGTCATTTTTTTCAGCTAAAACGCCTTACTATACATGGTCGTTTTTTTTCAGCGAAAAACGCCTTACTATACATGGTCGATTTTTTTCAGCAAAAAACGCCTTACTATACATGGTCGTTTTTTATTTTCGGAAAAAAACGCCTTACTATACATGGTCGGGTTTTTTTTCGGAAAAAAACGCCTTACTATACATGGTCATTTTTTTCAGCTAAAAACGCCTTACTATACATGGTGGGTTTTTTTCAGCAAAAAATGCCTTACTATACATGGTCGATTTTTTTCAGCAAAAAACACCTTACTATACATGGTCGTTTTTTTTCAGCAAAAAACGCCTTACTATACATGGTCATTTTTTTCAGCTAAAACGCCTTACTCTACATGGTCATTTTTTTCAGCTAAAACGCCTTACTATACATGGTCGTTTTTTTCAGCAAAAAACGCCTTATATACATGGTCATTTTTTTCAGCAAAAAACGCCTTACTATACATGGTCGTTTTTTTTTCCAGCGAAAAACGCCTTACTATACATGGTCATTTTTTTCAGCTAAAAACGCCTTACTATACATGGTCGATTTTTTTTCAGCAAAAAACGCCTTACTATACATGGTCGTTTTTTTCAACAAAAAACGCCTTACTATACATGGTCGTTTTTTCGGCAAAATACGCCTTACTATACATGGTGGGTTTTTTTCAGCAAAAAATGCCTTACTATACATGCTCGTTTTTTTTTCTGGAAAAAAACGCCTTACTATATATGGTCATTTTTTTCAGCTAAAACGCCTTATGGTCGTTTTTTTCAGCAAAAAACACCTTACTATACATGGTCGATACATGGTCGTTTTTTTCAGCAAAAAACGCCTTATATACATGGTCATTTTTTTCAGCAAAAAACGCCTTACTATACATGGTCGTTTTTTTTTTCCAGCGAAAAACGCCTTACTATACATGGTCAGTTTTTTCAGCTAAAAACGGCTTACTATACATGGTCGATTTTTTTTCAGCAAAAAACGCCTTACTATACATGGTCGTTTTTTTCAACAAAAAACGCCTTACTATACATGGTCGTTTTTTCGGCAAAATACGCCTTACTATACATGGTCGATTTTTTTCAGCAAAAAACGCCTTACTATACATGGTCGTTTTTTTTCAGCAAAAAACGCCTTACTATACATGATTGGTTTTTTTTCTCGGAAAAAAACGCCTTACTATACACGGTCGTTTTTTTCAGCAAAAAACGCCTTACTATACACGTCGTTTTTTTTCAGCTAAAAAGGCCTTACTATATATGGTCGGTTTTTTTTTTCGGAAAAAAACGCCTTACTATACATGGTCATTTTTTTCAGCTAAAAACGCCTTACTATACATGCTCGTTTTTTTTTCTGGAAAAAAACGCCTTACTATATATGGTCATTTTTTTCAGCAAAACGCCTTACTATACATGGTCGTTTTTTTCAGCAAAAAACGCCTTACTATACATGGTGTTTTTTTTTTTTCAGCGAAAAACGCCTTACTATACATGGTCATTTTTTTCAGCTAAAAACGCCTTACTATACATGGTCGATTTTTTTTCAGCAAAAAACGCCTTATATACATGGTCATTTTTTTCAGCAAAAAACGCCTTACTATACATGGTCGTTTTTTTTTTCCAGCGAAAAACGCCTTACTATACATGGTCATTTTTTTCAGCTAAAAACGCCTTACTATACATGGTCGATTTTTTTTCAGCAAAAAACGCCTTACTATACATGGTCGTTTTTTTCAACAAAAAACGCCTTACTATACATGGTCGTTTTTTCGGCAAAATACGCCTTACTATACATGGTCGTTTTTTTCAGCTAAAAAGGCCTTACTATATATGGTCGGTTTTTTTTTCGGAAAAAAACGCCTTACTATACATGGTCATTTTTTTCAGCTAAAAACGCCTTACTATACATGCTCGTTTTTTTTTCTGGAAAAAAACGCCTTACTATATATGGTCATTTTTTTCAGCTAAAACGCCTTACTATACATGGTCGTTTTTTTCAGCAAAAAACACCTTACTATACATGGTGTTTTTTTTTTTTCAGCGAAAAACGCCTTACTATACATGGTCATTTTTTTCAGCTAAAAACGGCTTACTATACATGGTCGATTTTTTTTCAGCAAAAAACGCCTTACTATACATGATCGGTTTTTTTTCTCGGAAAAAAACGCCTTACTATACATGGTCATTTTTTTCAGCTAAAAAGGCCTTACTATACATGGTCGTTTTTTTCAGCTAAAAATGCCTTACTATATATGGTCGTTTTTTTTTTCGGAAAAAACGCCTTACTATACATGGTCGATTTTTTTCAGCGAAAAACGCCTTACTAAATCCATGTCACTGTCATGGTAATTCTTTAATAAGAATAAGACATCCCGTAACAGTTACTTACCAGGGTAACTGACATGCCTGGGATTGATCCGGCAACCTCATGCATTCACAGCATTTGCTTTACCATTGAGCTAAACCTCCATTTGACAGCATGAAAAACTCCTTCCTATACATGGCTGTTTTTTTCAGCTAAAAACGCCTTACTATACACGGTCGTTTTTTTCAGCAAAAAACGCCTTACTATACATAGTCGTTTTTTTTCAGCTAAAAACGCCTTACTATACATGGTCATTTTTTTCAGCTAAAAACGCTTTACTATACATGGTCGATTTTTTTCAGCAAAAAACGCCTTACTATACATGGTCATTTTTTTCAGCTAAAACGCATTACTATACATGGTGGTTTTTTTCAGCAAAAAAACGCCTTACTATACATGGTCGTTTTTTTTTTCAGCGAAAAACGCCTTACTATACATGGTCATTTTTTTCAGCTAAAAACGCTTTACTATACATGGTCGATTTTTTTCAGCAAAAAACGCCTTACTATACATGGTCATTTTTTTCAGCTAAAACGCCTTACTATACATGGTCGTTTTTTTCAGCAAAAAACGCCTTACTATACATGGTCGTTTTTTTTTTCAGCGAAAAACGCCTTACTATACATGGTCATTTTTTTCAGCTAAAAACGCCTTACTATACATGGTCGATTTTTTTCAGCAAAAAACGCCTTACTATACATGGTCGTTTTTTTTCAGCAAAAAACGCCTTACTATACATGATTGGTTTTTTTTCTCGGAAAAAAACGCCTTACTATACACGGTCGTTTTTTTCAGCAAAAAACGCCTTACTATACACGTCGTTTTTTTGTCAGCTAAAAACGCCTTACTATACATGGTCGTTTTTTCGGCAAAATACGCCTTACTATACATGGTCGTTTTTTTCAGCTAAAAACGCCTTACTATATATGGTCGTTTTTTTTTTTTTTTCGGGAAAAAAACGCCTTACTATACATGGTCGATTTTTTTCAGCGACAAACGCCTTACTAAATCCATGTCACTGTCATGGTAATTCTTTAATAAGAATAAGACATCTCGTAACAGTTACTTACCAGGGTAACTGACATGCCTGGGATTGATCCGGCAACCTCATGCATTCACAGCATTTGCTTTACCATTGAGCTAAACCTCCATTGGACAGCATGAAAAACTCCTTCCTATACATGGCTCTTTTTTTCAGCTAAAAACGCCTTACTATACACGGTCGTTTTTTTCAGCAAAAAACGCCTTACTATACATGGTCATTTTTTTCAGCTAAAAACGCCTTACTATACATGGTCGATTTTTTTCAGCAAAAAACGCCTTACTATACATGGTCGATTTTTTTCAGCAAAAAACGCCTTACTATACATGGTAATTTTTTTCAGCTAAAACGCCTTACTATACATGGTCGTTTTTTTCAGCAAAAAACGCCTTATTATACATGGTCATTTTTGTCAGCTAAAAACGCCTTACTATACATGGTCGATTTTTTTCAGCAAAAAACGCCTTACTATACATGGTCATTTTTTTCAGCTAAAACGCCTTACTATACATGGTCGTTTTTTTTTCAGCGAAAAACGCCTTACTATACATGGTCATTTTTTTCAGCTAAAAACGCCTTACTATACATGGTCGATTTTTTTCAGCAAAAAACGCCTTACTATACATGGTCGTTTTTTTTTCCAGCAAAAAACGCCTTACTATACATGATTGGGTTTTTTTCTCGGAAAAAAACGCCTTACTATACACGGTCGTTTTTTTCAGCAAAAAACGCCTTACTATACACGTCGTTTTTTTTCAGCTAAAAACGCCTTACTATACATGGTCGTTTTTTTTTCAGCGAAAAACGGCTTACTATACATGGTCTTTTTTTTTCAGCAAAAAACGCCTTACTATATATGGTCGGTTTTTTTTTCGGAAAAAAAACGCCTTACTATACATGGTCATTTTTTTTCAGCAAATAATGCCTTACTATACATGGTCGTTTTTTTTCAGCAGAAAAACGCCTTACTATACATGGTCATTTTTTTTCAGCTAAAACGCCTTACTATACATGGTCGTTTTTTTCAGCTAAAAACGCCTTACTATACATGGTCGGTTTTTTTTTTCCGGAAAAAAACGCCTTACTATAAATGGTCATTTTTTTCAGCTAAAACGCCTTACTATACATGGTCGTTTTTTTCAGCAAAAAACGCCTTACTATACATGGTTGTTTTTTTCAGCAAAAAACGCCTTACTATACATGGTCATTTTTTTCAGCTAAAACGCCTTACTATACATGGTCGTTTTTTTCAGCTAAAAACGCCTTACTATACATGGTTGTTTTTTTCAGCAAAAAACGCCTTACTATACATGGTCATTTTTTTCTGCTAAAACGCCTTACTATACATGGTCGTTTTTTTCAGCTAAAAACGCCTTACTATACATGGTCATTTTTTTCAGCTAAAACGCCTTACTCTACATGGTCATTTTTTTCAGCTAAAACGCCTTACTATACATGGTCGTTTTTTTCAGCAAAAAACGCCTTACTATACATGGTCATTTTTTTCAGCTAAAAACGCCTTACTATACATGGTCGTTTTTTTCAGCAAAAAACGCCTTACTATACATGGTCATTTTTTTCAGCTAAAACGCCTTACTATACATGGTCGTTTTTTTTCAGCGAAAAACGCCTTACTATACATGGTCATTTTTTTCAGCTAAAAACGCCTTACTATACATGGTCGATTTTTTTCAGCTAAAAACGCCTTACTATACATGGTGGGTTTTTTTCAGCAAAAAATGCCTTACTATACATGGTCGATTTTTTTCAGCAAAAAACACCTTACTATACATGGTCGTTTTTTTTCAGCAAAAAACGCCTTACTATATATGGTCGTTTTTTTTTCGGAAAAAAACGCCTTACTATACATGGTCATTTTTTTCAGCTAAAAACGCCTTACTATACATGGTCGATTTTTTTCAGCAAAAAACGCCTTACTACACATGGTCGTTTTTTTTCAGCAAAAAACGCCTTACTATACATGGTCGTTTTTTTGAGCAAAAAACGCCTTACTATACATGGTCGTTTTTTTTAGCAAAAAACGCCTTACTCATGGTCATTTTTTTCAGCTAAAACGCCTTACTATACATGGGCATTTTTTTCAGCTAAAAACGCCTTACTATACATGGTCGTTTTTTTCAGCAAAAAACGCCTTACTATACATGGTCATTTTTTTCAGCTAAAACGCCTTACTATACATGGTCGTTTTTTTTCAGCGAAAAACGCCTTACTATACATGGTCATTTTTTTCAGCTAAAAACGCCTTACTATACATGGTCGTTTTTTTGAGCAAAAAACGCCTTACTATACATGGTCGTTTTTTTCGGAAAAAAAACGCCTTACTATACATGGTCATTTTTTTCAGCTAAAAACGCCTTACTATACATGGTCGTTTTTTTGAGCAAAAAACGCCTTACTATACATGGTCGTTTTTTTTAGCAAAAAACGCCTTACTCATGGTCATTTTTTTCAGCTAAAACGCCTTACTATACATGGGCATTTTTTTCAGCTAAAAACGCCTTACTATACATGGTCGTTTTTTTCAGCAAAAAACGCCTTACTATACATGGTCATTTTTTTCAGCTAAAACGCCTTACTATACATGGTCGTTTTTTTTCAGCGAAAAACGCCTTACTATACATGGTCATTTTTTTCAGCTAAAAACGCCTTACTATACATGGTCGTTTTTTTGAGCAAAAAACGCCTTACTATACATGGTCGTTTTTTTCGGAAAAAAACGCCTTACTATACATGGTCATTTTTTTCAGCTAAAAACGCCTTACTATACATGGTCGTTTTTTTGAGCAAAAAACGCCTTACTATACATGGTCGTTTTTTTTAGCAAAAAACGCCTTACTCATGGTCATTTTTTTCAGCTAAAACGCCTTACTATACATGGGCATTTTTTTCAGCTAAAAACGCTTTACTATACATGGTCGTTTTTTTCAGCAAAAAACGCCTTACTATACATGGTCATTTTTTTCAGCTAAAACGCCTTACTATACATGGTCGTTTTTTTTCAGCGAAAAAACGCCTTACTATACATGGTCATTTTTTTCAGCTAAAAACGCCTTACTATACATGGTCGTTTTTTTGAGCAAAAAACGCCTTACTATACATGGTCGTTTTTTTGAGCAAAAAAAGCCTTACTCATGGTCATTTTTTTCAGCTAAAACGCCTTACTATACATGGTCGTTTTTTTTCAGCGAAAAACGCCTTACTATACATGGTCATTTTTTTCAGCAAAAAACGCCTTACTATACATGGTCGTTTTTTTCAGCAAAAAAACGCCTTACTATACATGGTCATTTTTTTTCAGCTAAAAACGCCTTACTATACATGGTCGTTTTTTTGAGCAAAAAACGCCTTACTATACATGGTCATTTTTTTCAGCTAAAACGCCTTACTATACATGGTCGTTTTTTTCAGCGAAAAACGCCTTACTATACATGGTCATTTTTTTTCAGCGAAAAACGCCTTACTATACATGGTCATTTTTTTCAGCTAAAAACGCCTTACTATACATGGCTGTTTTTTTCAGCAAAAAACGCCTTACTACACATGGTCGTTTTTTTTCAGTAAAAATGCCTAACTATACATGGTCGTTTTTTCCAGCAAAAAAGCCTTACTATACGTGGTCGTTTTTTTCAGTAAAAACGCCTTAATATACATGCTGGTTTTTTTCAGCAAAAAAACGCCTTACTTTACATGGTCGTTTTTTGAGCAAAAAACGCCTTACTATACATGGTCGTTTTTTTTAGCAAAAAACGCCTTACTCATGGTCATTTTTTTCAGCTAAAACGCCTTACTATACATGGGCATTTTTTTCAGCTAAAAACGCTTTACTATACATGGTCGTTTTTTTCAGCAAAAAACGCCTTACTATACATGGTCATTTTTTTCAGCTAAAACGCCTTACTATACATGGTCGTTTTTTTTCAGCGAAAAACGCCTTACTATACATGGTCATTTTTTTCAGCTAAAAACGCCTTACTATACATGGTCGTTTTTTTGAGCAAAAAACGCCTTACTATACATGGTCGTTTTTTTGAGCAAAAAAAGCCTTACTCATGGTCATTTTTTTCAGCTAAAACGCCTTACTATACATGGTCGTTTTTTTTCAGCGAAAAACGCCTTACTATACATGGTCATTTTTTTCAGCAAAAAACGCCTTACTATACATGGTCGTTTTTTTCAGCAAAAAAACGCCTTACTATACATGGTCATTTTTTTTCAGCTAAAAACGCCTTACTATACATGGTCGTTTTTTTGAGCAAAAAACGCCTTACTATACATGGTCATTTTTTTCAGCTAAAACGCCTTACTATACATGGTCGTTTTTTTCAGCGAAAAACGCCTTACTATACATGGTCATTTTTTTTCAGCGAAAAACGCCTTACTATACATGGTCATTTTTTTCAGCTAAAAACGCCTTACTATACATGGCTGTTTTTTTCAGCAAAAAACGCCTTACTACACATGGTCGTTTTTTTTCAGTAAAAATGCCTAACTATACATGGTCGTTTTTTCCAGCAAAAAAGCCTTACTATACGTGGTCGTTTTTTTTCAGTAAAAACGCCTTAATATACATGCTGGTTTTTTTCAGCAAAAAAACGCCTTACTTTACATGGTCGTTTTTTCAGCAAAAAACGCCTTACTATACATGGCTCCTTTTGTCAGTTAAAAACGCCTTACTGTACATGGTTGTTTTTTTTCAGCAAAAAACACCTTATTATACATGGTAGTTTTTTTTTTGGCTCTTGATCATGAACGTTCCCTCATCCCTTGTTTGAAAGGCTCACTGAGCTGAGGTTTTGAGCTGACTTCTCAACTGCAACGTGGTACGTCGCGCCGAATACAAGCCGTGATTTGAGTGTTTGGCACATGTCTGCAGTCAGGACACATGAACGCTGGTGACTTAGTGCTTTGTTGGCCCAAGAATGTCTTGCGGTTCACACTTCACTGCCACCACACTTGGAAGGCGTCCCTGCCGAAGATATAACGGAAGATATAACGGCTTTTTCCATTGGAGGAAAGCGGAAGAGGACAAAGACGGACGGGGGCAGGAGAGATAAGACGAGGGTCAACCTCAACAGTGTGTGTGTGCGTGTGTGTGTGTGTGTGTGTGTCTGTGTGTATGTGTATGTGTGAGGTCCCCATTAATCAGGTGTACCTGGTACCTGTGTGAATTATTTAACTACATTCCCATATATGTATGCATATAATACTAATACAGTAAAGTCTCGTTATATCGATATTCAAGGGAGTCCGAAAAAATTTCGATATAACCGGGACTATCGATATATCCGACCCTGTTTCCATGTAATTTTCTCCGTGCGTGCATAGAAATAGTATCGATATAACCGGGACTATCGATATATCCGATATCGATATAACGAAACTTTACTGTAATAATAACTTTGCTGCTGTGAAATTTAAAATAAATTTCTCCACTGCGAGACGAATAAAGCCAAATCCAAATCCAAATAATAATAATACATTTCATTTCTAGGCACCTTTCAAAACTCTCAAGGTCACTTTACAGTCACATGCTAGGTTTTTCCGTGGGTGAGCAGGGGCAGCCACACGTGCCAGCGTTCACTCAACCCAGAAGTAACTCAAATAGATAGAAAGCTAGCTAACTAGCCAATAGATAACTAATAGATAGATAGCTAGTTAGCCATATAGCAAATAGACAGCTACTAAGATAGCTAGCTAGCCAGAAAGAGAGCTAATAGATTGCAAATAGCGAGATAGATAGCTGGATAGCTAGATAAATAAGAAAGAAATGAAAAGAGGAAATACATACAACAGGGGACGCCGCCATTCATGACCGACACCCAACTTCGGCAGCCTTCTGCCAAGCTAATTATTGAGCGTATATATGTATGTATGTATGTAAAAAATACGTGGGTGAAAGGAATCAGAGGAATGTATGAAAATAAAGCGAAGAGGGAGTTAAAAAAAATGTTGCGAATTAAAATAAAAAAAAAGTGAGAGAGAATGTGGGAGAGCGTGGAGTGGCGTTTATGGATTGCAGATGTGGCGCTGTGGGGTTTTGGCAGGGCCCTCGCGCTGCCTAAATCATACACCGGCTGGGTGGCACCGAGGTGAGAGCGAGGTCAGCGAGCCGCAGCACACAGCTTGTAGAAAAAAGGAATGAGAACCTCAAAAATCATACGACGGTTGGGCATTGGGGCGAATGCTGCATGTGTGTGTGAGAGAGGGAGGGCCAGTGTGGCCAAAATACACTTTGGGTTCAGGCGCAAGCACCAAAATGCCGCAGTACGACGCTTCCATTGCTCGGTCAGGGGCGTTCCTTCAGTGACGTAACGTGAGGACTCGTCACCAACTCAAAAACAAGACTTCGGGAATATTCAGCGTGAGTCTTAAAATGTAAACTATAGCTATATGCGGTGGAATCTTTGTAAAATACGCTCAGTAGAAGTCAAATTATGGACACAACTTGTCCGGAGACGTCGGTTGTCCTTTAAAGGGTCTTAACTTCAAGAGACACTCCCCTCCCCGTATTGGTTAACACCCAATCGTCGGGATAGATATCAACAAAATGTCTTTAGTAAATCTGATTGAGGCTACATAGCGGACTAGAGGTTAGTGTTGGCTTCATTGAAGAAATACTACTATAAATTCTACAAACTACTACGACAAATTCTACAAACTAATACGACTACAAATTCTACAAACTAATACGACTACACATCGTACAAACTTCTACTACGACATATTCTACAAACTACTCCGACAAATTCTACAAACTACTACTACTACAAAGTCTACAAACTACTACTACAAATTCTACAAACTACAACTACAAATTCTACAAACTACAACTACAAATTATACAACTTGTACTACTACTACTACAAATCCTACAAACGTCTACTACTACTACACATTCTACAAACTACTACTAATACTACAAATTCCAAAAACTACTACTACTAATTATTATTATTATTATTATTATTATTATTATTATTATTATTATTATTATTATTATTATTTTACATACCACTACTACAAATTCTACAAACTACTACTACTACAAATTCTACAAACTACTACTACAAATCCTACAAATTACTACTACAACTACAAATTTTACAAACTTCTACTACTACTACTAAAAATTCGACAAACTACTACTACTACAAATTCTACAAACTACTACTACTACTACTACTTATTATTATTATTATATTATTATTATTATTATTATTATTATTATTATTATTATTATTATTATTATTATTATTATTATTATTATTATTATTCTACAAACCACTACTACAAATTCTACAAACTACTAATACAAATCCTACAAAGTACTACTACTACTACTACAACAAATTCTACAAACTTCTATTACTACTACTACAAATTCTACAAACTACTATTACTAATAATAATAATAATTATTATTATTTTAATAATAATATATGTCATTTATAAGCGCCTTTCAAAACTCTCAAGGACACTTTACAGAAAATGGGTGGAATTTTCATTTTGTTTTTATAATAATAATAATAATAATAATAATAATAATACATTTCATTTATTAGTGCCTTTCAAAACTCTCAAGGTCATGTATAGAAAATCAGTGGATATGTATCAGGCCAGAACGTGAATAGCAAAAATCCACATTTAATGGATTTTTGCTATGGATTAAATTGGGTTGGATTAGCCTCATCAAAATGCCTTATCAGGATAATATCGTTTAGCTATCTAGCTGGCTAGGTAGCTATCTATTAGCGACTATATGCTGTGACTGTAAAGTGACCTTGAGAGTATTGAAAGATGCTTCTAAATGAAATGTATGATTATTATCACTGTCTCAATTAGCTAGCTATCTTTCTATCTATTTGAGTTACTTCCGGGTTGAGTGAACGCTGGCGCTTGTGGCTGCCGCTGCTCACCCACAAAAAAAATATCCTGTGACTTTAAAATGACCTTGACACTTTTGAATGGCGCTTATAAATGAAATGTATTATTATTATTATTATTATTATAACACACCACATTGATTTCAGCAAGAAATATCTTACCCCCCTTGTCCCCCTTTGCAATTTTTAATAATCAACTGCACTCAACTCGTACACTCGAGTCTCCTCCAGTTCACATGTGAGTCGGTACACGTTGATCAGGATGTGACAACAAAGCCATGAGAACAAGTTCAACTAGCGAACAAAGGAGGTGACACTGAACCAAGCCTGGTGAACACATTGCAAAACTACCACACATGAGACTCATTGAACGCAACATTCTTTGGATATTTTGCCATTCAAATCAATCCAAAGCAAAGTCGGGT
The DNA here is from genome assembly GCF_051943395.1 of Hippocampus bargibanti. NCBI lineage: Eukaryota > Metazoa > Chordata > Actinopteri > Syngnathiformes > Syngnathidae > Hippocampus > Hippocampus bargibanti. The sequence continues at coordinate 18,610,058 of NC_142747.1, forward strand.
TGGCATGATGTGACCTGCTATGGAACCACTAATTATTCGCCGCCACCCCCCTTCTACCACCCCTCAAGGTGCGTGTAACTTTCATCTACCTAACTTTCCACAATCCTGATTATCCAGGTGGGAATGCAATAGAAAGAAGGAGGTTAAGGGGGGGGGGGGGGGGATTATAGAGGCAAGATACAATTTCCATGCACCCTCGACGGGCCTCCCAGAGTGCTTTGCAGCTGACATCACCTCCAAGAAACCTGGCAAGCTTGTTTCTATCTCTCCCCTTTTGCTTCCTGCCCTCATGATGTCACACTCCATATGGTTTTCAGCAATATCAAGCAACCGGAAAGAAGGGAGAAGAAAGTCTGGGAAGTGTGTGCGAGTGCGTGTGTGTGTGTGTTTGTATGGCTAGTCTTGTGAGGACCTCTAACATTTTATACCAGACGTAGTGAGGACATTTTTGACAGGTGAGGACCTTTTGGCTGGTCCTCACAAGTTTTTCATTCTAAAGGCTGTTTGAGGGTCGCTATATGCATCTGTTAAAGTTTCAGACAGGTCCTCACAAATTCACCCAAAACGATTTTTTTGGTGTGTATTTTCATTTCACTTGGATACACACACGTTTTACTCACTGTGTGTTTATGTGTGTGTGTGTGTGTGTGTGCGTGGTTAATGACAGGGAAAAAGTTCATACCACAAAAACTAAAACGATATTTTAACCAAATTCACTACAGGGGTGAGGACTTTGAATGTACTCATTCAGAGTCCTCACTCCTGCTGTTATTTCAGTTTCAAGTCCACTTTTTATTGCTTTGTTGAAGTGGGAAATGGGGCGACAAAGCGTCATTTGCATGAAATCGGTTGCTCTGTTTGTCTATTGCAGCGATTCTCCAAGTGTAACACGTGAATGTAGTCAAATCTCGCGATGAGCAAAGTAATTACAGAATGAGATAAAAATGTGTGCAGTGAGGAAGTTGAAGGCCTTCTCTGCTGGCCCAAAATATACTCAGAAATCCTGTCCTACATTTTCTGTTTATCCCGATGTCTGAGCTGCATCGCATCAACCACACCGTCCAACTGCATCGAACTAAGCATTTTCCTTATTTTTCAGTCTGTAAATCAATCAGTATAAGCCGTACCAGGAAAAAAAAAATGCATCAAGTTACTCTGTCCTATAAATCACGTTTGCGAGGCGCGAGGGGAAGAATTTACTGTATTTTACACAAATCGAGAGCTAGAACAGTCGCACATGGACTTGCACCCAAATTGTCCATTCCGTAATCCTGTTTGGCAGCGCATAAATTCTATTTGCATTTTAAACCTGTAACTATGGAAATGTTTTACATTTTAAACTACATTCAGTGGCGGGACGTGGATTTTACCGCTAGGCCTTCAGTAGTGCTATGTCTGAATCAATCGTCTGCTTCTTCTCGAACGTATGAGATCACGTGCGCTGCAAGACTTGAAAATGCTGCGAACGGCTTCGAAAACGCTGCGAACGGCAGAAAAGGTCGTAGTTCGGTCACTTTCCAAATCGGGACGAATGATATTGTTACAAAACTGTGAAAAATGACAGCGGCTTAAAAAAAAAAAAAAAAAAAACGGGAGATTTGGCTCTCTCGTCGTGGGCCGTGAGATTTGTGGTCAAAATCGGGAGTCTCTTGACCAAATCATGACACTTAACTTGTATGCGATGATTGACAGGCTTTGATGGAATACGTAGCTTGCTATCAATAATTAGCTATCCAGCTATCTATCTAGCTGCTGCTCTACCCCCAAACTCTCGTGTTTCTATTTATAACTGTATTTTATTTATTGTATTCTATTTGTGATTGTATTTTATTTATTATAGTACCTATGTTTGTCTGTGACTGTAGAGTGTCCTTGAGAGCTTTGAAAGCTGATTAAAATGAAATGTATTATTATTGTTATTATTATTATTATTATTAGTAGTAGTAGTAGTAGTAGTAGTATTATAAAAACAATGAAAGGAAGCTAAAAGACAATTTGGGATTATTCAATAAAAAATCATGGACTTAGACTGATCGATGGCAACGTAACCAAAAGGAGACACCAACTTTGACGAATTTTACGGACGATCATGTGACTCACATGCCGACGGTTTCCGCCTTTGAGGTGTTTTAAAGGACAACCGGCACCATTTTTTTTGTTTCCTAACTGACATCAGAAAAACGTTTTATAGCATCTAAAATACCCAAAACACGCAGGCTGATATTTTTAGTCAAATGCAAAACAGCAATAAAAATGACTTAAAGTGTCCAAAATCTGTCACCAAAATGAGCTCGGAACTGGGGAGATTCAGGAAGTCCCGCCCCCTTGTTCGTGACGTCACTATTGGTCACACACTGCCTTGCTCCAGAATCAAAACAATGGCCTCAGAGAGTTCAGATTGGGAGAAGATGCTTTCTTGTTACTCATCCAGTTATGAATATGATTCAAATAGTTCCGAAGAGGAAAGCATAAATGTTTGCAATCGATTAAAGGAGTCCTCCCGTATCAATTTGAGCTGTCTGGACTCCAATGTAGCGCCCAGAAAATGCACAAGATGGCGCCTAAGCTCCGTTGGAAATGGGCTGATTTGTCTCCTGGGAATTTGTGTCAACTGGTATCAAATAGTAGTTTTGGTGCAACACACAACGATTCACCATGGCGTTATTTATGTGTTTTCCTTCTAATTTCGGAACAAAAAATTTTCAGAACAAAGAGAGTACCCAAAATGCATTGTGTGTCGCTTTCTCGGTCAGTGACGATACCTACCGTGACGTCACGGTAGGTATCGTCAACTCAAAAACAAGACTTCCTGAATATTCAGCGCAAGTCTTAAAACGTAAAACATCGCTATATGTGGTGGAATCTTTGTAAAATACGCTCAGTCGAAGTCATTTGAAGTCATTTTACAAATTACGGACACAATTTGGCGTCGGTTGTCCTTTAAGTTTACACGTGAAGCATCCTGCGTCGTGTCAAGCCCCCTACCGTGCGTCTGCGTCGCATGACGATAAAGGCCAGTGGGGGGTTCTGCGGCGTTTCTGCTCCCAGACGTCTACGTGAAAAAGCTCCTTTTCCACTTGATCTTCTCGTAGAGCCGAACCTGCGCACGGCGAGGGCCTGAAACAGGAATGTTGTGTAATTTAGTGTTGATCCACACAGACCCTGTCTAATCTCCATTTTTTTTTTTTGGTTGCTCTTCTGCATGGAAAGCTGCCCTGTATGGGACGCTCATCATCCCTGGCGCTTGCAGTGGTAACCCAATTATTGCTTACAACCAGTAATTTAGTGGTTTAAAAAAAAATAAAAAATCCTTCTCCTCCAGTTCATAAAAAGTTCAACTGTTTGGGGTTTATTAGTGCCAGAATATGGATGACTAAAATTCTGTTTTGACAAGTATAAAGTCCAGCACAGGCCTCAGGAGGCTGATTGATATGTTAGATAAAGTCTGCAAAGACAACAGCTGCACTCAAAAGGCACACAAACAATTAGACGCAGTTTTTCATATACTTTTTTTCCCCCTATCACAGAGTTGGGGGAGGGGGGAAAGCTTGATTGTGGAATTAATTTCTTTTCATTCCTTGGCCTCAATAATCAAATGAGTACATAAACACTTGATAAGCCTTGATTTTGCAAAGGAACGTGTTTTTTTTTTTTTGGGGGGGGGGAATATGCAGTGATACCTTGGCTTACGAACTCAATTGGTTCCCAGACAGAGCGTGTAAGGCGAAAAGTGTGTATCCCAAAAATTAATTCCCCATAGAAAACCATTAAAATGAGAATAATCTGTTCCCAGGTTCCCATAAAACATAATTTTCTACTTTCTAATTTTTCTAAGCCAAAGAGGACCAAAACAGAGCGTGTAAGGCGAAAAGTGTGTATCCCAAAAATTAATTCCCCATAGAAAACCATTAAAATGAGAATAATCCGTTCCCAGGTTCCCATAAAACATAATTTTCTACTTTCTAATTTTTCTAAGCCAAAGAGGATCAAAACAGAGCGTGTAAGGCGAAAAGTGTGTATCCCAAAAATTAATTCCCCATAGAAAACCATTAAAATGAGAATAATCCGTTCCCAGGTTCCCATAAAACATAATTTTCTACTTTCTAATTTTTCTAAGCCAAAGAGGACCAAAACAGAGCGTGTAAGGCGAAAAGTGTGTATCCCAAAAATTAATTCCCCATAGAAAACCATTAAAATGAGAATAATCCGTTCCCAGGTTCCCATAAAACATAATTTTCTACTTTCTAATTTTTCTAAGCCAAAGAGGATCAAAACAGAGCGTGTAAGGCGAAAAGTGTGTATCCCAAAAATTAATTCCCCATAGAAAACCATTAAAATGAGAATAATCCGTTCCCAGGTTCCCATAAAACATAATTTTCTACTTTCTAATTTTTCTAAGCCAAAGAGGACCAAAACAGAGCGTGTAAGGCGAAAAGTGTGTATCCCAAAAATTAATTCCCCATAGAAAACCATTAAAATGAGAATAATCTGTTCCCAGGTTCCCATAAAACATAATTTTCTACTTTCTAATTTTTCTAAGCCAAAGAGGACCAAAACAGAGCGTGTAAGGCGAAAAGTGCGTATCGCAAAAACGTTGCCACTGCAAATAGAAAAGACAGTCAGGATCCACGCAAGACAATCTATGTGACAGCTTTTGTCATGCTGGCTGTGGAAACTATTTTGGACCTTGGATGAAAAAAATAAAAAATGAAAAAAAAAATCACATCCTCCATGGCGCGTATGCGTTCTCCAGGCCACTCCATGTCTGTCTGCCAGGTTATCAGCAGTTCATCAGGGGAACATGGAAGCCCAAGACAATGCGCTCGTCCCTTACTCGGCCCGGGCGACTCGGGGGTGCTGCGGATCACTTCCGCGCAGCAGCGCGCCAGCACCTTGAAACCGGGATCAACCGCCCAGAGGAAACCACTGGGGGCCCTTTTGTGACATTATCGCATGCTGTTGCCATCAAAACAAAACAAAGGCGCACTAATGAACGAGCCGTTCCGTGGTTGAAAAATGAGACATTTAATCAGCTCTAGTCCTTCCCCATCAAGCCGAGCGCTTGACACTGAGCAGATTGAAATCTCAGGCAGAGTCTATGTTTATAAGAGGTCGTGACCTCTGCTAAGTGTGTAGTGTAAAAAGCAAGAGAAAGTGATGTTAGGGTATTAGGCTTCCATTTCATCACACGTGTTGAAATTGTCAACTTGAATCCCAAGTACAGGAAAGATTTGAGAAAATATAAGCTAAATAATTATTCAAAAGTAATGTAGTTTGGTGTGTATATTGTGATAGACATTTATTTAAAGGACAACATGTTGTGTCTATATATTTTTTAATCACTTCAAATGACTTCTACTGAGCGTATTTTACAAAGATTCCACTGCATATAGCTAGATTTTACCTTTTAAGACTCGCGCTGAATATTCAGAAAGTCTTTTTTTCGAGTTGATGACAATCCCCACGTGACGTCACGGAGGAAACGCCCCTGACCGAGAAAAAGCGACACACAATGCATTTTGCGGTACTTTGTTTGGTCTGAAAACTTGGTGTTGATGGCAAAATTAGAAGGAAAACAGATAAATAACGCGATGGTGAATCGTGTGTTGGACCAAGACTACTATTTGATACTAGTTGACACAAATTCCCAGGAGACAAATCAGCCCATTTCCAACGGAGCTTAGGAGCCATCTGGTGCATTTTCTGGGACACTACATTTCAGTCCAGATGCCATTGATGGCTCGAATTGAGATGGGAGGACTCCTTTAATCGATTGCAAACATTTATGCTTTCCTCTTCAGAACTATTTGAATCATATTCATAACTGGATGAGTAACAAGAAAGCATCTTCTCCCAATCTGAACTATCTGAAGCCATTGTTTTGATTCTGGAGCAAGGCAAGACGTCTTGGCGTGACGTCACGAACAAGGGGGCGGGACCTTCTGAAACTGGCCATTTCCGGTTTTATTTTGAAGTCGTTTTTGGACACTTTAAATTGCGTATCCCCCAAACACGTAAATCAGATGACTCTATACAATAAAAAATACATTTATTAAAAGCAAATATCCTCCTAAAGTGGAGTGTATTTAGACGTTCTTTGATGATTTAGCATTGATCATTATCATCACTATTATTATTAGTATTATCACTGTTTTTATTTACTTTACCCCAAAACATCGTCAATGTCCACCCCACCACTTCAATGTTTGTTTATTGATTTAGTATAAAAAAAAACAATATAGGCTCTGTACATCAAACTGTATTATTATTATTATTATTATTATTATTATTATTATTATTATTATTATTATTGAGTAATGATGATCATTTTATGTTACTTCCAGGTTGAGTGAGAACGCTGGCGCGTGTGGCTGCCGCTGCTCACCCACAGAAGAAATGTGACTGTAAAGTGTCCTTGAGAGTTTTGAAAGGCGCTTGGAAATGAAATGTATTATTATTATTACATTTCTGCCCAGTTTAATATGCTGCGCCTGCTGTTACGCCTTTAGGCCACAGAGTGACGCTGTGGAGCGTAAAGTGTCAGGCGTCTGTTGGCCCGAGCGGACCTAGACAAAACAAGTCGATCACAAGTGTCAGTAACTTGTCATAATTAATTTTATGTTAGACGACTGTTTATAAACAAAACGGTAAAACATTCTAATCCAATATGATTTTCTCCACGATTTTTTCCCAATAACTCATTGGGCGAAAAAACATGACTGAAAACAGCGTCTGTTTACAGTATTCGCCACTCCTCACCATTTTCTTTCAAAATTAAAATAACATATACTGCCAATTGTTATTGTTTGTTGTTTTCATACGATTTTTTGAGTGAAAGCATTAAAAATATGTTTTCACTATTTTTTGACGTCAGTTACACTTGTCAGCGAATGTTTTTTTTTTAATCAGGGGTGCACGTAAACTTTTCGTACTGATTTTTTGGGCTGATTCTCTATCGGCGAATCTGGTTTGTGTCACAATAATAATTATAAACATATTTCTCATCCTTTCCTCACGAAAGTCGCGAGGTGAGAATGTATCCCAAATGTTTTCGGACAGTTGACCGTCCAAAAAAAGCTAATGCTGCGAGCGTGGGGGGCACACCAATGCCTCCATAATAACCATAAAACAATTACTAAAGTAATTGGTCAAATTATATCACGATTTGTAAAGGTTAGGCTCTGCAACAGGTGGATTTTCCCCCTGAAACGTTATAGCTATGCTCTTGTTATTACGATGCTATAGTTCTTACAATGCAGAGCAAAATCGATATGTGCTATGGGACTGTGGAGAAATATCGAACTCTTTAGGACAACAATCAGGAATGAAAACGAATCTAAAAACCCCTAATGTGTAAAGTAAAGACATAATTACACACAGGGACACATCAAGCTTTCTCTGATTAAAAATTGCTGTTAACGTACCCGTACGCCGAACATTAGTTTAAATGATTAAAAAGGCTAACAAGCGGAAATGCAGAGTTTACTGCGCATGCGCACATTATGCCTTTCAATCAATCCGACCGTACACAGCATTAATAAAAATATACCATTGAGGATTACTTTTGCTCGTTACTTTTGCTGGTCAACTACCAACAGTTGAGACAAACTGGATTTGAGCCAACATACATAGTCTTTGTAAGATCGGTTCACATTTTTAAAAAATGTAGTGCGCCGTACATTATTTGAAATTATAAAAAAACGCATAAAATACGGGAAAACGGATAAGCTGACAAGTATACCAGTATAGTCATTTTCCGAAAACTCATCATCAGCATTTGAATGCTCCTCCTTGTCTCACCGAGAAAGGAAAGGAGCGACACGAGCTGCCTGTGCCTTTAAGACGATGCGCGTGCGCAAGTTCAAGTTAGGGTCAACCGAAGTTCCTGCCCTCCGCGTTACCTTCTTGCTTTTTTTATTATAGACTGACATCACACTAGAAGCGAACTCACAGAGGCACCATTATCATCACCGTCGTCGTTCCGAGTGTGCGTTATTGCCGCTCCAAAATAGCAGAGGAAATTAGTAGAAGAGGGCGAAGAAGAGAAAAAAAACGGGAGGAAACTGATGCTTTTTTTGGGTATGGATAGGAGGGGATGAGAAAAAGAGAGGAGGGGCAGAAAAGAAAAAAGGGGAGCGAGAGACAGAAAGAGAAAGAGAGAGAGAAAAGTGGGTGGGAAGAACGACGTGAGCCAGCCGACGAGAGCCTTCGTATCAATTAATAATGATAAAAAAGAGCTGGTGAAAAGGACGCTGGCATGGTTGAGTGGAGGCTGGCACTCGGGACGTCAGATATGACTGCAGCAGCCTGCTGACATGATCATAGAGGCAGACTCGGATGGGATGGCAGCAGACATCGGGCATGCAGGTAAGACAGGACACTTGCAATTCACAAGCTTTTTTTTGAAATGTTCTATCACGCAACAAAAGTATTTGTTTTCTCGTGAATTTCTATACGATTTCCTCCTCCACCTGTTTCAACCTGTCTCCATGCAGATAAACGGAACCCCCCTCCTCCTCCTCCGCCACCCTATTTTTATAGATTTGCGACCCCTTAGAGTGAAAATAAAAGAGAAAAAGAAAACATCGTCATTAAAGTCAAGGCACTCTTATGTAACGGTTAGCACGTCTTTGCCTTTAAAAGTATGCTTGCCGTAAGCTTTGTTGTTTTTTTTTAGTTCTGGAAAAAAAATGCAAGGAAATAAAAGTGCGCCAACCAACGCTGCTGTTTTCACATTTTCAGAAATTTGCGATTGTATGTGTAGCGAGGCAATTTTTTTGACCATTTGGGGTTTTAAGGTATGTATAAAACGATTTCCATCAAACAACATGATAACATAAAAGTTCACAATGCTAGCCGCTTAAAACTGTCTCCACAATTGTCGTTTTTTTTACAGTTATTTAAAAAGCATGTTCAACTTCAAATCAAATGTGCCTGTTTTAAACAGTGTTCAGTCTTTGAAGTATGATAAGAATTATCTAAAAAGGATTTCAGTCACAAAGGGTTAAACAATCGTTTACCCCATTTTTATTCATCTTTTGGCTTTGGAGTAATTATCTAAAGTGATCTTTGTCTATTAAGAAACCTTTTATTTATGTATAAAGCAGACATTTTGAAGAACAAAACTGCTCCTGACCCGTACAGTAAGTTGAAAGACAGTTTGTGTTTTTAAAGTAAATGACATCCCCAATTGCATGCAGGATGCGTAAAAATGTATATAAATTGGTCACTCATTCTGTATCACAAAATTGCTGTCTCAAAAAATGTTGACAATTATTTAAAGTGATCTTTATCGATGCTGTATTTCACATACATCATACATAAAGATCATATAATCGATTTAATATAGATTCATATAGTTATAGTTAATATAAGATGTATAGATAATACAGATTAATGGAATATAGTGTTCTAGATTTAAAGTTGTAGTTGAAGAAAATGATGACAATCACACGTCTGTGTACAAGTACTGAAAAATGACCTTTTTTTGATTAGTTGGACTTAATGTGTTCAAATTATCAAAAAAAAAGTGTTATCATGTGTCGCTAAATAAATGTCGTGAAATAAAATAAAAATGTGTCCCACATCACATATAAGCGCATTAAAGGTGATCCTACGTATACTGAAATAGAGAAAAAAAAAACATTTTCGTATCACTCATAGTGTAAAAATGACCATGTGCAAATGATTTGTTTTTTATCTGTAACATTAAAATAAAGTAATAATGTCCTCACATGCCAATCCGAGTGCAAAAATGACGTGTTCCCATATGTCTTTTTTTTTAACCAACAAAACATTCAAATCGATTAGTATGTAACCCTTAAGAAAAAACAATAAAATATCTACACACTTTTTAGTTATGAAGAAATATAGTTTTTCCATCTTTTCATGCTTATATATCAAAGTAGAACACAAATCCATAAAAATAACCATGTTCAACATTTGGCCTTTATTTATGTACGTATTTTGCTGTTTTATAGCATACATACGCCACTACGTTTGACATTTTGTCGTTTTTTTTTTCTTTTGCTTTTCTATTAAGGTTTCAAACTAAAATGCCAGCGTGTGTGTGTGTGTTTATATGTGTGTTGTGAATAGTTCGCCGCACTCTGATTTCCCTGTCATAATTTCCGTCTTAATTTCTTGCTTGTCCGCTGACAGCCGGAGGATTTGATTTGTCAGCGTCCCCCTTGCGCACTGTTGACATGTCTCATTAGTACACGAGTACAGTACGGAGTTGCCGTTATTCTTTTTTGGGGAGTGAAAAAGACATTTTGAGAAATTAGGCCTCGTGCTGTGATGAAAATATGTGTTAAAACTGCATTTTGTTTAGTGTGTGGGGGCAATGTGATCAATCTGATGCTATTGTGACTTATATCTTAACTAATCAGATTCCGGTTATGATTTTGTCAGCGTTTTCTACTACGGTGATGTGAGGATTTTTATTTATTAATTTTTTTTCTCAACGCAAACAGACAGGAAGTTGACTTTGATGCGCTTTGGTGATATGACTGAGGCATGACCTTTTCACCTTTCGGTAATCTTTGAAACGAGCAGGCGGGGGAGTGAGGGGAGGTTGCCTTGTAGCGCTGTGATGTTACACATTTAAAGTACAGTTAGCTTTTGTCAAAAGAAGCGCAGAGGTATCTTTTAAAGACATTATGCTGTTTAAAAAAAAGGTGTTTGTTTATGACTAAAAATAGTCATTTTAGTTGGAACAACTTGAAATGATTGAAAAATATGTCAAAAGTAGAAGTTAGCAAAACAGCTTGTTTGCGCTAAAAACCATTAGCTAGGTTTTTTTTAAACCTCAAGTTTGAAGTTGAGCCACAATAAAAGGGGAAATTAGATCTGAAAATTCTTCTTTAGTTGGAAAATTAATTTTAAACATGCCCCAAATTAGTTTGTTGAGTTTATCTACTTATTTATGTATTTATTTTTCACTACATTGGACTTTAGATGAAGCTAACATGCTGTAGTTGTTGCTCCATAAGAACATTTACAGCGTTAAATGTACACTTCCTGCATTTCATTTTGTAACTGTCGAAAGAAGCACAGCAGTGTCAATTACAGCAACTGTAAATTATTGAAAATATGTCAAAAGTAGAAGTTAGCAAAATAGATTGTTAGCGCTAAAACAGTTAGCTAGGTTTGTTTTAACCTCAGGATTAAAGTTGAGCCACAATAAAAGGAGAAATTAGATCTGAAAATTCTTCTTTAGTTGTTGAAAATGCGGGAAAGCTAATTTTAAACATGCCCCAATTTAGTTTTGTTGCCTTATTGAGTTCACCTAATTTTAATTTATTTATTTCACTACATTGGACTTAAGGTGAAGCTAACATGCTTCTTCATTAATCGATGAAAATGCGGGAAAGCTAATTTTGCTTTTGTCAAAGGAAGCCCAGCGCTATCTTTTAAAGACATTATGCCATTAAAAGGAGAAGTTAGCAGAGCAGCTTGTTTGCGCTAAAACAATTAGCTAGGTTGTTTTTTCATCTGAACATTCTTCTTTAGTCGTTGAAAATGCGGGAAAGCTCATTTTAAACATGCCCCAATTTAGTTACTACATGTTTTAAAGACATGCTGTTTAAAAAAGGTGTTTGTCTGCGACTAAACACAATAATTTAAGTTGGAACAACTTTTAAACTGTAAATTCTTAAAAAATGTGTCAAAAGTAGAAGTTAGCAAAACAGTTTGTTTACGCTAAAACAATTAGCTAGGTTTTTTTTAACCTCAGGTTTGAAGTTGAGTCGCAATAAAAGGAGAAAATAGATCTGAAAATTCTTCTTTAGTTGTCGAAAATGCGGGACAGCTAATTTTAAACATACCCCAATTTAGTTTATTGAGTTCACCTATTTTTTTTTTTATTTATTTCACTACATTGGACTTAAGGTGAAGCTAACGTGCCTCCATAGGAACATTTACAGCGTTAAATGTACACTTCATGCATTTAATGTTGTAATTTTGCATGCTTTTAAACAAATTATTCATGTAATGGTTACATTCAGGGTGCTTTAAAATTAAAAAGGATTTATATATATATATATATATATATATATATATATATATTTTTTTTTTTGTGCTCAGGCAGTAAAGGCTTCGGCCGCCGTGTGTCGTCACTTGACTGTGAGAGTTCACCAAAGGGGTAAATGTGAACTTACTTGGTTTTTGATGCGATGGCGGCTGAAAATTGATGTTAAAATATGAAGGCCCTGTAATGGAAAGCAGAAGTGGAAACGCTCAAAATGACAGCTTGGGAAAAAGATGGAGCGTGATGTCAAATTAGTTCCTTTCACACATTTTTGTTTTCAACCCCAGCTGGAATGAATCCTTGTCCTCTTTTATGATATTTTAACGTTTGATTCATGTTGTACAGTGATACCTTGGCTTAGGAACTGAATTGGTTCCCAGAGTGTGTAAGGTGAAAAGTGTGTATCCCAAAAAATAATTTCACATAGGAAACCATTAAAATGAGAATAATCCGTTCCCAGGTCCCCATAAAACATAATTTTCTACTTTCTAATTTTCTCAGCCTTAAAATACACAAAATATACCTTATTTTGTGTGTAATAATTGTGCTATGTATTAGAATGAAATATATAAACTGTACTGTATAATAAAGTCATTTTATTTACCTTTGTGATGGTCGTTGATGGCTTGATGGAATGGAGTGGCCGGTTTCATCAGCATTAAACACTTGATGAGGAACGTAACCTTCTTCTTTTACCATCTTGAGGAATTGGATTGGATTTGCCTTTATTAGTCTCGCAGTGGAGAAATTGGAGAATGATCCCTTGTAGGTGCTTTCTCTGCGATAATTTTAACTAGTTCCTCATCATTTGTGTTCTGTTTTGGTTGCATCAAGTGAACAGATGGCTTGTGCGGGTTGTTTGTGGAGCCTGGTTGATGGGATATTTTATCCTTGCAGTCTACACTCTGCCTTTGAACTATCAAAAGTTGAAACTTTCTCACTGTCATCTGCGATGGGTTAAAAATGATCGTTCGTCCCTGGTTCATGGCTCTTCAGGGTGTTAGAAGTGGGATGCTAAAATCAGCAGGAACCAAAGTGTTGAACAGAATAAGTTATTTTAATCTTGTAGACAGCAGGGACATTGTGAGGTCGGTTGAGGAGGGACAGAGAGAGAGAGAGATAGACGTGTTGGGAGAGCCTTTATAAAAGACGGACAGGATGTGACGTATAGGGTGTGACGTGTCAGGAAGTCCAAGAAAAAAACAAAACGATGTTTAAAGATAGTTGTATTAAGTTCATCCCGTCTACTTGATATCTAATTTAAAACAGATTCTTATCTTACAGACAGGGTATTGTCGGTGTTCAAAGTGATGTTTTGATGTTTAAACCACCTCCCCTGACTCCTGCATTCTTGACCAATCACGTGGCTTTAACCGAAGACTGGGGGCAAGGAATAGAGGACCAAAACAGTCGGCCGCCATTTTGTTCTTAGAAGAACGGGCTCGTTCGCGAAAGACACATCACTCATTAAGGCAGCTCCATGTATGAAAAAAGTTCGTATGCCAAGGTAAAATGTTCATAAATTTAACATTCGTAAACCAAAAAGTTCGTCAGCCAAGGGGTTCGTAAACCGATGTATCACTTTACAATGAAACCCATTTCTAAATTGTAAACGTCTCCGTTATTTTTTGACATCCCTTCGCTTTTCATATGTATTGTGTCGTAGCCACGTCATTACTTTGAATTGAAGCTGATTTTTTTTTCCTCCCCTCCCCCTTCACAAAAATATTTTCTTAGCCTTTTATGTTTATTGTGACTGCAAATTACTTTTTATTTGCGCTCCTCCCCACCTATTGTGATGCTAAACAATCAACATAATCAGAACCATACCGCATAACCAAAGCTTTGTGTAACTTTTTAGTGCCTCACACTTCATTTTCTCTGTCCCACCACAAGGGAAGAATGTGACGCGATATTTATTTATCGACTCGCTCGTGCTCCCATCAGCAGCCAGAGAAAAAGCCCCACAAGGATCACTTTGTATTGTAAACTGTCCTCAGATGCCTCGACTGGAACCGAGATGTCATGTTTCATGCGTGATGTACTTTACTTTCGGCCCAATGGAGGAGAGGAGTGGTGATCTTTGAGTGTGCCGGAATGTTTGCCTGTGTGTGCATTGGATCCCCGGGGGACTTAAAACAGCGTGACGCATTGCGCCATCTAACATAAATTGACAGTAAATTTTAAGTTTCTTCGATGGTATAGTGGAAAAAAACCACAATTGCTCTTGTGGTGGGTGACCTATGTATGTAGATAACGTCTATGACTTATAACTTTATGAGAAAATGCAAACAGTGAAAGAACATAAGTCGCAATTGATGTATAAAAAAGGGAAGTTTTGTCAGAAAATGTCTTGCCAATAAAGTTGGATGCACACTTATTAGTCTAAATAAGCGTTCATGTTAATCATGTGTTTGTTAGATATTTATTGAGCCAGCCATTTTTATCAGTCACGGGGTGGCCATTTTGGATTGGATTAGATTTTATTAGTCTCGCAGTGGAGAAATTTACTTTCGGGTTGAGCGAACGCCGGCGCGTGTGATTGCCGCTGCTCACCCACAGAAAAAAAACCGATCGTGTGACTGTAAAGTGTCCTTGAGAGTTTTGAAAGGCGCTTAGTAATCAAATGTATTATTATTACTACTGTATCTATTAGCTAGCTGGCTAGCTTTCTATCTATTTGAGTTACTTCCGGCTTGAGTGAACGCCGGTGCGTGTGGCTGCCGCTGCTCATCCACAGAAAGGTGTGGGGTCTTTACAGCTCTCACATTACGGACGCTGTAGAGGAAGCGAACGCATTAGGGACCTGTTTTTTTTTTTTCTCCCTCATGATGAGAAACGCAGCGGCGGTGCTCACCTAGCTAGCTTTCAGTGACCCCCGGTATGCGTTTCTCAAACTGTCGCGCCGCAGCCTGCTTGTTTTGCTTCACAATTGACACGACCGCTGACATATGTCGAACAATTCCGCCAGTGAATTTAGCGCAACCGCAGATTAATTACTTTTATACGTGAAATGTAGCTTTGTGACTCACTTTGTCTCTTGTGTTGTGACATGTGGCCGGTCCGTCGCCGAGTTAAAAATGTGGAGATTTCTGCCCATGCTGTTGAGATGTGAGCGAGAGGGGCCTCCAGGCTCCAAGTGTCTCTGTTCTTGTGTTTGATTTTGGCAGAAGATTGTTGGTTAGCACTTGTTCTTCACAGTTGAGCGGGTCTCTTGGAATCACATTCCAGAAACATACATGGCTGGTTAACTGAATACACACACACACACACACAAAAATGTTAATTGTTGTGAAAGTAAATCTGAATACTTGTTTGACCACATGTGCCTTGCGATGAACTGGTACCTGGTCTTTGGTCTTTTGACTTCATGTACCGTATTTTCCGATATATGAAGAACGTTGTATTTTTTTATGTATGTATGTTGTATTTCCTATAAGGCACACCTTCAATGAATGAAAAGGTTTTCTAAATAGAAAGCTATAAAAGTTTTCCAAAATCTATTTTCTATCTATTTACTATCTATTAGCTAAATAGCTTGCTAGCTAGCTAGATATATTTTGGCTATCTATCTATCTATCTATCTATCTATCTATCTATCTATCTATCTATCTATCTATCTATCTATCTATCTATCTATCAGCTACATAGCTAGATACCTATCTAGTTAGCTATGTAGCTAGATATCTATTAGCTATCTATTATCTAGCTAGCTTGCTATCTATTTGAATTACTTGCGGGGGAACGTTGGCGCGTGTGGCTGTCGCTGCTCACCCACAGAAAAACCTATCCTGTGACTGTAAAGTGACCTTGAGATTTCCAGTCTATAAGGTGCATCAAAGTATAAGGCGCACCCCCAATGAATGGTGTATTTTCTAACTTTTTCCTTATACAAGGCGCACCGGACAATATGGCGCACCTTCAATGAAAGAAAAGGTTTTCTAAATAGAATATAGAGATATAAAAGTTTTCCAAAATCTATTTGCTATCTATTTTCTCTTGATTTGCTATCTATTTGTGATATAGCTAGCTAGCTATCTAGTTAGCTATATAGCTAGATAGCTAGATAGCTATCTATTAGCTATAAAGGTAGATAGCTATCTAGTTAACTATCTAGCTAGATGTCTATTAGCTATCTATTATCTAGCTAGCTAGCTTTCTATCTAGTTGAGTTACTTCCGGGTTGAGTGAACGCTGGCGTGTGTGGCTGTCGCTGCTCACCCACAGAAAAACTTATCCTGTGACTGTAAAGTGACCGCGAGAGTGTTGAAATGTGCTTATAAATGAAATGTATTATTAAATATGAGGCACACCACATTATAAGGCGCTACATTAAGGGCTACGCACTATTTTTACAGGGGGAAATAGTCGTGGCTGCTGACAGTAGTTGAGAGACTTGTGGTTCAATGTTACTTCACATATAAGGCGCACCTGCGTAGAAGGTCTATTTTTCAAATCCCCAACATGACATCTCGCACCTCTCCGTCTGTAGGTGGCGGACTGAAGACGATGCTGGATGCCATGGAAGTACCAAGTCACGCTCGGGAGCTCCTCCTGCAGCTCAACAGCCAGCGCACCAAAGGATTCCTCTGCGATGTCATCATCGTGGTGCAAAATGCCCTCTTCCGGGCGCACAAGAACATTCTGGCGGCCAGCAGCCTCTACTTGAAGTCTTTGGTGGTTCACGACAATCTTATCAACCTTGACCACGAGATGGTGAGTCCCGGAGTCTTCCGGGTCATTCTGGACTACATCTACACGGGACGCCTCACCGAGGGCGACCCCGCTTCTCCCACCGAGCCCAACCTGGGCGCCGTTTTGGCCGCGGCAAGCTACCTGCAGCTGCTTGACTTGGTAGCTCTGTGCAAAAAGAAACTGAAAAGAAATGGCAAATACCCACCTCGCACCGCTCCCGCCTTCCTGCCGTACGCAAAGATGGGCGCCATGGGGTTAGGTGGCGGGGGGCGCTACAGGGTTTCCGCTCCTGTAATCCAGTCGTGTCCTCCCGGTGGGGGGATTCTGAACAGCCACGCTCCCCGGCCCCCGCCGTTGGAGGATCTGGTTCCCCACCGGCTCGCCATCCATACCGGCGAGCTGTACGCCCCCACCTCCACCCAAGGCCCCCAGCAGGCCTTTCCGTCCATTCAGTCGGTGCTGCCGGCTCAACTCGGCCTACGTTCGGAGCGGAACCGCTCCCCGAACTATGGCTTGGACCTCTCCAAGAAGAGTCCTAACTCTCAATCTCAGCACACCCCCTCGCAGTCCCATGTGGTCAGCACCCACAACGACGAGGACAGAGACGGGACCCCCAGCGGCCACGCCAGTCCCACGCGGGGGGCCAACGGAAGGGCCTTCCCCTCGGACAAAATGGAGACGGCGGATCAGACCAGTACTCTCACTCCGCCGCCGTTTCCGCACCTGCAACCACTCGGTCCCCACCCGCCCCACCTCCATCGATCACAGCAGGGCGCCGAGCGCTTCCCGTGCCCGCCGAGCCCGGACACCCTCACGGAAGTCGGGGAGGCCGGACGAGAAGTCGGCAACATCTACCGATGGGTAAAACACGAGCCGCTGCCGTACGCGGCCGAGGCCGAGGACGAGGAAGACGACGAGGACGAAGAGGAAGGAGGCGAAAATGGCGAACGACGGCACAACCATCACAAGGAGGAAAGCGAAGGACCGGACGACAAAAGCGGCTCGGGCACCGAGGAGACGGCCAGTAGCGAGGGTCGCCCGTCGCCACCCGGACCCATGGGGAGGTTCCACGTCCCGTACGAGCCGGAGAGTTACGGGGACAACCTGTACGTGTGCATCCCTTGCGACAAGGGCTTCCCGACCTCAGAGCAGCTTAACGCTCACGTGGAGACTCACACGGAGGAGGAGCTTTACGGCAACTCTGGCAGCGAGCCGGGAAATGGCAATGGCGGCAAGAACATCAGCAGTAGCACCAACGGCTACGACGGCCTGGCCGCCGCCGCCGTCCTGGGAGGCATCTCCCATCTGGAGACAAAGTCCAACCAGAGTTTGGCTCCGGGGCCCTTGGGGGAAATGATCCGCCCGTACCGCTGCTCCTCCTGCGATAAGTCCTACAAGGACCCGGCGACTCTGCGGCAGCACGAAAAGACCCATTGGCTCACCCGGCCTTACCCGTGCAGCATCTGCGGCAAGAAGTTCACGCAACGCGGCACCATGACGCGCCACATGCGCAGCCACCTTGGCCTCAAACCCTTCGCCTGCGACTCTTGCGGCATGCGCTTCACTCGCCAGTACCGCCTCACCGAGCACATGCGCATCCATTCCGGGGAAAAGCCGTACGAGTGCCAAGTGTGCGGAGGAAAGTTCGCCCAGCAGCGCAACCTGATCAGCCACATGAAGATGCACAGCGGCGGCGGCGGCGTGGCCGGCGAAGGCAAGCTGAAGCTGGATTTTGCCGAGGGTATCTACCCTCTTAGCAAGTATGCCGCGGAACATCTGGGCCTCAAGCAGGAAAAGGCCAACGAGCTCCTACTCCAGGCGCAGCAGCAACTAGTGGCCGACGCCAAGGTCATGGAAAGTCTCTACCCGCTCTCCAAACTGGCGTCGGAGCACCTGGGGGCTCTGGGTCACGACAAGATGGACATCCTGTGCCAAGCCATGCCCCAACCGCAACAGGTCCTCTCCGAGGCCCGCGCTATTGATCGCTACTCACCCAGCTAAGACCAGCCAGATGTCTTCAAAAGCCGCACGCAGTATTCCGACGCCGTTCACCTCAAGTTAAATAAACCCCACCCCGTCCGCACCTCAGACTATGGCGACTGTAAGTGCCTTTTCTAATCTTTGAAGCCCTCTACCGGAAGTGCTATCTATCCTGTGACCAAAGGGACACTTGCTTCAAAGCAGTATTTATGTGTGTTTGTATGCAAAAAAAAAACAAAAAAACACCAAAAACAATTCAAGCTATTGAGCCAAAGCATTAAAAAAAAAATCTGAAAAATTATTTATTTTTTTTCTATTATGATGATATCCAAAGAAGCTTTAAACCTTAAAGGACAACCGACACAATCTGGACAAGTTGCGTCCATAATTTGTAAAATCACTTCAAATGACTGCTACTCGCGCTGAATATTTAGGAAGTCTTGTTTTCGAGTTGATGACGATGCCCTACGTGACGTCACATTTGGAACGCCCCTGACGGAGAAAGCGACACACAATGCATTTTGGGTACTTTTTTTCGTCTGAAAACTTCGTGTTGATCTGTGTTGGTGGCGAAATTAGAAGAAAAAACACAAATAACGCAATGGTGAATCGTTGTGTGTTGCACCAAGACTACTATTTGATACTAGTTGACACAAATTCCCAGCAGACAAATCAGCCCATTTCCAATGAAGCTTGGGCGCCATCTTGTGCATTTTCTCGGCGCTACATTGGAGTCCAGACGGCTCGAAATGATACGGAAGGACTCCTTTAATCGATTCCAAACATTTATACTTTCCTCTTCAGAACTATTTGAATCATATTCATAACTGGATGAGTAACGAGAAAGCATTTTCTCCCAATCTCAACTCTCTGAAGCCATTGTTTTGATTCTGGAGCAAGGCAGTGTGTGACCAATAGTGACGTCACGAACAAGGGGGCGGGACTTTCGGAATATCTTCAGTTCGGAGCTCATTTTGTGGCAGTTTTGGGACACTTTAAGACATTTTAATTGGTGTTTTGCATTTGACTAAAGATATCAGCCTGCGTGTTTTGGGTATTTTAGATGCTATAAAACGTTTTTCTGATGTCAGTTAGTAAACAAAAAAAAAATGGTGTCGGTTGTCCTTTAAACCCGTGTTATGAGAAGCAAATGGACACAATTCAGGGGTTTGTTATCCAAATCGTCCGGGATTTAAAACATTGGGAGTTTTTCTTTTCTTGAATTTCCTACTCTGGAGTCACTGATGGCATAGTGGTACACTCAAATTTCGGATGTTTCAGTTTAGTGAATGTGGTTCGGAGTTAGGGTTAGGGGCGGAGCTAGGTGGTGCCCAATGGTTACTATCTGGCTACCCTTACATCAATTTGTGATTTTTTTTTCTGCCATTTTCACACAGGTGCACTTTTCTTCTATTCTTTTAAGCTATCACATGACATTTATATTAATTTGATGAAAGGATTTTTATGCAGACATCCTGACTGTCAACAACACTCAAAATCATGACTCTTCCAATATACCCAAAAATGTCATTGCTTATCAGATGATCCACCATCAGGATTCATGACATAAAAAAAATGCGCATTTGTATTAAATTAAGCTGAAAATTAACGTCAAGAAGTGGGAAGACACATTTGCATACATGTTTTTTTTTTTTATTTGATTGAATGATCCATTGATGGCGGTGTACAAAATGGCCGCTTATAATGAAATCCTGACTGCGGATCATATGACAAACAATGACTTTTGAAGAATTTATGCACAAATGACAAGAATGTATGCATATCACGGTAGCCACAAGCCCCCCCCACCTAATTTTTTTTTGGGTGATGCCATTGATTAGTGACTGTGAATGATTGTCTGTTTTTTTATACATGCCTTTTAATCAATTGGCGACCGGTCCGAGGGTGAAGACTGCTATGCTCTCGCAACTCGCAATCCTGTAGAGGAGAAATGATGTCTTGAAAATGTATTTACGAATGGACGAGCTTTTAAACACTTCATTACACTCCAGCCATCTTGTCCCCACACGCATGTTTTTTTTAACCCCACATGAATCTATTTACACCAAGCGTGTTCATATGAACACAGATGAATTCATTAAAAAAAATAAACAGATGATTAAATTTGTTTAAATGGAGTATATAATTAATAAACAATAATATAATTATAAAAACATAAGCTCTATTATTTGCTATCTAGCTTCCCCGCTAGCTATCTAGCTTTCTATTTGCTATCTAGCTAGCTATTAGCTATCGATTAGCTATTTGAGTTATAGCTAGCTAGCTATCTAGCTAGCTCGCTAGCTATCTATTAGCTAACAAGCTAGCTTTCTATCTATTTGAGTTACTTTCGGGTTGAGTGAACGCTGGCGCGTGTGGCTGCCGCTGCTCACCCACAGGAAAACTGAAACCTGTGACTGTAAAGTGACCTTGAGAGTTTTGAAAGGCGCTTATAAATTATATTCTTTTCCTTTCAGCTTTTCCCTTATATTATACAGGTAACATCCGACTTACGACCGAATTCCGTTCCGACTAAAAGGTCATAACTCAAAATGGTCTTAAGTCGAAATCCATTCAAAATGTTGAATAGAGACTCGGAGGCTAAATGACTGGCAAACTCCCACTCTTAAAATGTTAAAAATAGGGTCAGGAGGTCGTGGTCGTAAGTACATGTGGTCGTAAGTTGATTCGGTCGTAAGTCGGCTGTTACCTGTAATTAACAGCAATTGATGTAAGAAAAACAACAATGCATTTGAAAATGAATTTCTCTGTTCATATGAACACGCTCGGCGTAAACAGGTTGAAAAAAAAAAACAAAACAGTCGTATCCCTCGGAATCCCTCGGACTAATCACTCCATTCAAACCGATTAATCACACAGCGCCAATCAGGGCTTTGATTACCCCACGCTGTCACATCCACGAAGCCCAGCTTACCGTTGACATAGCAAAGTGAGTGTTAAACACACACGCCGCCGCGCCTTATCACCCCGCCCCTCCCCATTCTCATTTCACACACACTTAGCGAAGCTGCTAATCTGTCAGCAACGCAAACACGAGTCCCCCCCCCCCACACCACCACACCACCCCCACCCTGGTTGTACGCCGGCCCAGCTGCTGGGCGCCAGTAATCCCTGTGAAATCTCGCTTTCTCCAGGACAATTTGCGCACACCACATCCCCATTTCATGCCTGCCATCCCCTCAGCACGACTTAGTAACATTTCAAGCCTCGAATTACTACCCTGCTGCTCCTCCATTTTGTCCCCATCCTGATACCAAAGCCACAAAAAAAAAGAAAAAAAAAGTTTTTTTTTGGTTTTGCATCGGGGATGAGTGACAGTGTGGGAAAAAGAAACAAAACAAAAGAGCACTTGAAGCTTGCGGGTTTTGAAGGCACTTATTCTTATTTTATTCAAAATGCTTTTTATCTCAAAGAACATCCTGCAGACTTTTTTTTTTTTTTTTTTTTGCTTTCACCAGTCCTTAATTCAGATCGTCTAACCACTATCGTGCCAACGTCAACCTCAGAGGGTGAATGTGAAGACTTTTTTAAGCCATAATAAACACACTGTGATGGACAGAATGACTTTTATATGTATGAAAAAAAGCAACCCACCCTTACCCCCCCCCCCCTCCAAAAAAAAGTGCCTTACATTTTGGGATATTTTTATCTGTATTTTGATGTAACTGTCTTTTTGCAGTGGGGAGAACATTTTGGAAACATGTTTGTTAAATGTTTCGGGGCTTTTTTTTAAAATAACAAATCCTCTGAGGTTTTGTATTCTGTTTTTATATTCCATCCGCATGCATGTGTTTCTCTATCCCTGCTTGAAAAGGGGCTTCATTTGTGTAATACAGTATATGTCCAATAGCAAATCTGTTGTTTCCTGTCACTTTTTTTTGTCCTACCAAACCGCATGACCACACACACACACACATTCCTGTTTCAAAGGTTTTGTGAGGTCCGGATAACTCCAGGTAAGGAGTGAGGACCATCGTTGCTGATAAGTTTAGAGAAGAACTAGTGTTAAATTTGAACACTAAATGTCACCTCGTTTCCCACTTCAACTTCTTTAAAAAGAAAGGAATAAAAAGGTGGACTTGAAACTGAAATAGCAGCAGGAGTGAGGACTCTGAATGGGTACATTCAAAGTCCTCACCCCTGTGGTGAATTTGGTTAATATATAACTTTACTTTTTGTGGTATGAACTTTTTTACACACCAAAAAATCATTTTAGGTGAATGTGTGAGGACCTCTCTGAAACTTGAACAGATGCATATATAGACCCTCTAGAAGCCTTTAGTTTAGAATGAAAAACTTGTGAGGACCGGCCAAAAGGTCAGGCTCACGAAAGGTCAAAAATTGGTACATTCAAAGTCCTCACCTCTGTGGTGAATTTCGTTAAAATATAATTTTACTTCTTGTGGTATGAACCTTTTCCCCTCATTAAACATACACACACATAAACAAACACACAGTGAGTAAAAAGTGTGTGTGTCCAAGTGAAATGAAAATACACACCAAAAAAATAATTTTGGGTGAATGTGTGAGGACCTCTCTGAAACTTTAACAGATGCATGTATAGAAGCCTTTAGAATGAAAAATTTGAGGACCGACCAAAAGGTCCTCACTTGTCAAAAATGTCCTCACTACGTATGGTATAAAATGTGCGAGGTCCTCACAAGACTAGTCATACAAACACACACACACGCAGTTATATTTTTAAACCTGTGGTTACCGTTTTATAGCGGAGTGATGACATTTGATATTGCTTTTATTTTTTTATTGTTATTATGATGATTACGATGCGGCGTATACTTTCCATTGTGTTGTCCTGAAAAAAAAATAAGGCGTCTACAGGTCTGCCCCACTCGCTGCCTGTCTTTACGGGCTTGTCTGTGAACATCAGAACCGCACTTAGGGGCAGAGCGCCATGCCATGTTAATGTTGTTTGGGTTCAGAGTGGAGCTTCCAGGGACTTTTCACAGGCCGTTTGATACAGTGTTCAAGAGCTTGAGGCTACACACATTTATATACACACACATACACGCACACACAGGAGGACACGTTTTTCTTTAAGGGTGGGGACGGGGTGGGGGTTATTTTCTGATGTGTATTCTGAGTAGATGGGAATTTTTGCAGCTCATTGACTTGTTCTAATGAAAACTTGCCCCTCACTCCCCTGTTAAAATAACACACACTGTTCTCTGTAGCACAAAATCTCTGCAGCAAAAAGAAGAGTCAGATAACTTTTTTTTTTTTTTTTTTTTTTTTTTTACTTACAATAAGCTCCAAAACACACATGCGCACACACACACACACACACACAAACGCACATGCTGACAGAAAAATAAACACAGCCATGTGCTGAAAAACGTCAATTATGAGGTTTTCCTGAGACTGCTATCGGTCTCCCACTTGATCCCCAAAAGGAGATAAAAGTACTCACATTCTGTACTTAACTCATTCACTGCCGTTCGCGAATGTATTCATGAATTGAAAATACAGTGATACCTTGGCTTACGAACTTAATTGGTTCCCAGACAGAGTGTGTAAGGCGAAAAGTGTGTATCCCAAAAATTAATTTCCCATTGGAAACCATTAAAATGAGAATAATCCGTTCCCAGGTCCCCATAAAACAATTTTCTACTTTCTAATTTTCTAAGCCTTAAAACTACACAAAATATACCTTATTTTATGTATAATAAATGTGCTATGGTATTATAATTAAATAAATAAACTGTAGTGTATAATAAAGTTGTTTCATTTACCTTTGTGATGAAAATGTGCACACACACACACACACACACGAAAGGGAGACGACAGAGCTTGAAACAAAAAAAAACAAAAGTGAAAAAAATATGTGAGAAATTGTGAGAAAATGGATGGAAAACAGTGAAATTTGGACTCTTTTCAACTTTGACAGTTCAAAAGCAGAGTGTAGACTGGAAGGTTAAAATATCCCATCAATAAGGCTCCACAAATTCCATTCCATCAAGCCATCAGCGACCATCATAAAGGTAAATAAAAAAACTTTATTATACAGTACAGTTTATTTATTTAATTATAATACCATAGCACATTTATTATACATAAAATAAGGTATATTTTGTGTAGTTTTAAGGCTTAGAAAATTAGAAAGTTGAAAATTATGTGTCATGGGTACTTGGGAATGGATTATTCTCATTTTAATGGTTTCCTATGGGAAATGAATTTTTGGGATACACACACTTCGCCTTACACAGTCTGTCTGGGAACCAATGAAGTTCGCAAGCCAAGGTATCACTGGAGATAGATAGTTAGGTAGCCAGCTAGATAGCTAGTTAGCAAATAGCTATCAAATAGATATGTCAAGTCACCCCCACAAGGCTACGTCAAAAACTATTTTAAAATTGACTGGTTGAAAAATGGTGCGGGAACACGTGTATGTGAGCGACGCCGCTAATGTCCATCACCTTATAGGAGTCAGTGTGCCGGAAGTGTTTGCTTGTCTGTTTATGCCATCGAAGCAGAGGGACCAAAGGCCTAATTCACATCCTGGCAATAAAGCCCAAGCGCGAAGGAGACGAGCCGAGGAGCAGGAAGTGAACTTTTGCCCGTGGCGCAGGATGTGTCCAGGCAGATAGTAAGAGAGCGGAGAGGGTTTCGGGGCGAGGGGGGTGGGCTGAATGCAAGTGGGGCAGACCCTGAAGCCATTGTCGGCCTATGACAAGCCCACGTGAATCTCCAAAATGCTCCATTCACAAAACAAGTCATTATCTTTGGCTTTTCCTCTTCCCCATTTTTGCTTGGTTGGGAAATAAACCTCTGCTCGGAGTCACGGTGATATGGTCGAATGCCTTTGGAAGGCGTTCAAGCGATTTGTGGTGAGGATGTTGTGAATTTATCGTTAAGGAAAAAGGGGTGGGGGGGTGGATTGGTTAAGTAGCGAGCATTTAGGTAGGCTACATACCAAGAAAACTGCAGTATGCTTATTAAAAATATATATCGAAAAATCTTCCAAAAGGCAATTTTACAAACCGCACAGTCTACACAAATCACATATCTTCCGACTCCAGAGACATATTCTGCGTTCAGAGCTCACCAGGAAAACAAAACGATGGCCAAACAAATCACCTTATAAGATAATTTGGTCTTCGTAAAATCCGTAGGTAGATAGTAGTCACTGATTGGATGTTGATACGCATTTAACTCTATTCTCTATTCTAAATAATAATAATAATAATAATAATAATAATAATAGAAATATAGCTACCCAGCTAATAGATAGCTAATAGATAGCCAACAGATAAATAGCTAGATAGCTATCCACTTAGATAGCTAGATAGCTAATAGCCAGCTAGGTAGATAGATACTGATAGATAGAGTAAATAGATGTAGATCTAGATAGATAGATAGCTAATAGATAGCCAACAGATAAATAGCTAGATAGCTATCCACTTAGATAGCTAGATAGCTAATAGCCAGCTAGGTAGATAGTTAGTTAGCTAATACACTGAGCCAGCGTTCACTCAACTCGAAAGTAAATATGTAGAAATCTAGCTAGCCAGCTAATAGATAGCCAACAGATAGATAGATAGATAGATAGATAGATAGATAGATAGATAGATAGATAGATAGATAGATAGATAGATAGATAGATAGCCAGCTAGGTAGATAGTTAGTTAGCTAATACACTGAGCCAGCGTTCACTCAACTCAAAAGTAAATATGTAGAAATCTAGCTAGCCAGCTAATAGAGAGCTAATAGATAGCCAACAGATAGATATCTAGATAGCTAGCCACTTAGCTAGCTATATAGCTAATAGCCAGCTAGCTACATAGTTAATTAGCTAATACATTGAGCCAGCGTTCAGTCACCTCGGAAGTAAATAGATAGAAATCTAGCTAGCCAGCTAACAGAGAGCTAATAGATAGCCAACAGATAGATAGATAGCCACTTAGCTAGCTATATAGCTAATAGCCAGCTAGCTACATAGTTAGCTAATACACTGAGCCAGCATTCACTGAAATCAGAAGTAAATATACAGAAAGCTAGCTAGCCAGCTAATAGATAGCTAATAGAGAGCCAACAGATAGATAGCTAGATAGCTATCCACTTACATAGCTAGATAGCTAATAGCCAGCTAGCTACATAGTTAGTTAGCTAATACACTGAGCCAGCATGCACTGAAATCAGAAGTAAATATACAGAAAGCTAGCTAGCCAGCTAATAGATAGCTAATAGAGAGCCAACAGATAGATAGCTAGATAGCATTTGATTGTTTACTTAAAATCACACGCATGTGTGTGTATATGCTTCATTAATTTGGCGCAGAAAAGCTTCCTCAGCGTAGTTTAGCAGTTTTGGTGGTGATAAATAAAGCTTTTTTTTTTCATGAAATTCCATCAAGAAGAGCCAAATTTAAAAAAAAAAGCCTTTGCAATGAGATTTAACAACATTTTTTTATATGCTCGTGCTTGATTCCTTTTGCCATTTCTTTCCTTTTTAAATGTCAGTGCGAGACCCATAACTTTTACAACACTAACAGTATGGAAATAATATATGGAAAAAAAGAAAAAAGAAGACGATCTGGATGAATTCCACTAGCCTTAGATGGATGTTGGCTTTTAAAGCTTCCCTACTAACTTTGGGAAAGAAAAAGAAAAAACAAGAAGAATAATAATCTTCGCGAAGGGGAAGAAGTACTAAGCCGACATTACTTACAAAAGAAATAACGCTGACTGTCTTTTCAGTTTTATGGATTCACTTGCTGGCTTTGCATCATTGCCTTTCAGTGTGGATAATCATAGGTGCCAAAAGCCACCATTGTCCACTGCCTATTTCCTTTTTTTTTAATTTTTTTTTCCTCTTTATATGAACTGTCAAATTACAGAGAAAAACTGTTCATTTTCATCTCCCGGAGCTAAGAATGGCCTTTTTTTTTTCCTGTGTGATTGCGCTCGTCGCTATGAGAAGTCAGCATTGTCGCTGATGTAAGCAGCGTGGTTATCCGTGTGTGTTGTCTTTGTACACCCCCCCCCCCCCTGCACCCCCCCCGGTTCGCCCCGATTACTAGCCTTCATTCTGAGCAGCTGCTTCACATTTAAAGGACAACCGACACCATGTTTTTGTTTCCTAACTGACATCAGAAAAACATTTTAAAGCATCTAAAATACCCAAAACACGCAGGCTGATATTTTTAGTGAAATGCAAAACACCAATAAAAATGACTTAAAGTGTCCCAAAACTACTTCAAAATGACCTCAGAAAGTTTCAGTTGCAGAAGGTCCCGCCCCCTTTTTGTGACGTCACGCCAGGATAATCCTTCACAAACTGCCTTGCTCCAGAATCAAAATAATGGCTTCAGAGTGTTCAGATTCGTATAAGATGCTTTCTTGTTACTCATCAAGTTATGAATATGATTCAAATAGTTCTGAAGAGGAAAGCATAAATGTTTGCAATCGATTAAAGAAGTCCTTCCGTCTCATTTCGAGCCGTCTGGACTCCAATGTAGCGCCCAGAAAATGCACAAGATGGCGCCCAAGCTGATTTGTCTGCTTGGAATTTGTGTCAACTAGTATCAAATAGTAGTCTTATTATATTTTTAGTCTTATAGTTTAAGTAATATAAGTAGTCTTAATTTTTTTCCGACTCCCGAGAACATCGATATAAGGAGACTTGACTGTATATAGGTATATATCATTAGAAAAACACTCATTATAAAATCAAAATTATCACATTACTTTTTGTTCACAAATGGTAATTAAGACCACACACACACACCTACACGTTTTTGCTGCGTAGTGGGGACCAGGTGTGCAAAGGTTTTGACCCGTGAGAACCCAATTTCAAACATGAAAAAAATATACCTCAACCGCGCCTCTCTTGCTATTTTTTTTTCTGTGGGTTGAGTGAACGCTGGCGCGTGTGGCTGCCGCTGCTCACCCGCAGAAAAACTGGTCCAGTGACTGTAAACTGACTTTGAGAGTTTTGAAAGGCGCTTATAAATCAAATGTATTATTATTATTATAAAATGGGTACCTCATTTTAGGTCCCCACGGGTAAATGAGTGCAATGAGGTTTATGTCCCCACCGGGTGGCACAAACGAGAACACACACACACATACAAATGGGGCCAATTGTACAGCTACAAATTGTTTTCAATTTTTTGGGGGAATGCTCCAAACTTGACTTTTGCATTTGCAAAACTTGCCTTTTCGATGACATGACCAGAGTTTTGGCTCTCCACCGGCCCCTTACACTCCCTCCTTCAATCTTTTTCACCCCCCCTAAACGCCCCGATCCACTTACCTCCAGCTGTTTCTCATGCTGAAGAAGACACTTGTCTAAATGTTTACACCGAAGGGCTACTTTCATTTTCACTAAGCCCTGATCGATTTCCAAAATGAACCCCGCCGCCATATACATTGACCTCCACTGCATGATGGTTAACCACCCCCCCCCCAACTCCCCAACCCCCCCCCTCCTTCTGCCACCGCCAAGAAAAGCGAGATTAAAACCAGAGGAAATGAATACCGCTCAGAAAGATGCCAGCAAAGTAAACATGTATGAAATTGCACAATTGCGCCAGGGCCCTCCGGGTGCACAGCGGCCAAGTCATGCGTCCAGATGAGATGAACAAGAGGAAAAAGAAACAAAGCCAGAAAGAGAAGAAAGCGGCGAGAAGAAAAAAATAGCGATCGTGCCTCGCCTATCGTTTCTTTTTCTGTTGAGTAAAGCTGAAAGTGAGATTACCTTCAGGAAATGTTGCGGCTCATTGTCAGACTTGCTAGTTGATGCTCATCCATCATGTCAGCTTGCCCTCAGAACTGTCAATCGTCGCTGTAACTGGATGAGAAGCAAAAGAGCAGTTTTAATGTCAATGGGATCCCTTAATGGGAGAACACAGCTTTTTTTTGTACAGTGATACCTCGGCTTACGAACTTAATTGGTTCCCAGAAGAGTGTGTAAGGCAAAAAGTGTGTATCCCAAAAATTTATTTCCCATAGGAAACCATTCAAATGAGAATAATCCGTTCCCAGGTCCCCATAAAACATAATTTTCTACTTTCTAATTTTCTAAACCTTAAAACTAAACAAAATATACCGTATTTTATGTATAATAAATGTGCTATGGTATTATAATGAAAGAAATAAACTGTAGTGTATAATAAAGTGGTTTTAATTACCTTTGTGATGGTCGTTGATGGCTTGATGGAATAGAGTGGGCGGTTTCATCAGCATTAAACACTTGATGAGGAACGTAACCTTCTTCTTTCACCATCTTGAGGTATGATCCCGTTCAAGTGCTTTCTCTGCGATAATTTTACCTAGTTCCTCATCAATTGTGTTCTGCTTAGCTGGGTTGATAGATTTGTGCATCAAGTGTACAGATGGCTTGTGCGGGTTATTTGTGTAGCCTGATTGATGGGACATTTTAACCTTGCATTCTACACTCTTCTTTTGAACTATCAAAGTTCAAACGAGTCCAAATTTCACTGTTTTTTATCCATTTTGTCACTCTCACTCACTGTCGTCTGCCTGTCTCTTTAATGTTTAAACCACCTCCCCTCACTGCTGCGTTCTTGACCAATCACGTGGCTGGAGTGGGGAATAGAGGACAAAAAAATGTCGGGTGCCCGCTTCACTCTCTCTCAGTAACTGGGGGACCAATTAAGTGGTTTTGGGGAATAGAAGACCAAAACAAGTCGGCTGCCATTTTCTTGTTAGGAGAATGGGCTCATTTGCGAACGACACATCACTCATTGTGGCAGCTCCGTGTGTATCCCGAAAAATAGTTTGTATGCCAAGGTAAAATTTTCATAAATTTAACGTTCATAAACTGAAACGTTCGTAAGCCAAGGGGTTCGTAAACAGAGGTACCACTGCATTTGTAATTAAAAATCAATGATTTTGAACTGTCATCTCATTGTAATTCCTCCACCCAAAACTCCCCCAATTGAGCGACTGCAAAATGTCTTTTTTTTTCAAACCATAACATGATAAAACGTTAACTTTTCTTTTTTTTTGGGCTTCCCTTGATTTTTGATCCCCAAGTTGAAAGATGGCCCCATGATGTCATTTGTTCGGTATTTGTCCCCATATTGTGTGGAAAACCAGAACTCACAGACACAAGGCCTGCAGACTCCAGATTAGATCATCTTTAATGAAGTTGCCATGCCGCATTTGGAGTGTCGCTTCTTGTAGAAAAAGTCATTATTAAAGGGACCGGGCGATCGGGAAGGAACAAACGTGCCAAGATTGTAGACTGCCTCGGGGTTCTCCTCCTACATACAAACACACACACACACACACAAACACACACACACATCAGAAATTAAGGGCAGGATTGATGGATTGGGCGGCTGGTTGGATTATGATCTAATGAGGATGACTGCGTTGTGCCCGCAGAAAGTTCAGTCGCGGGACGCACTGCCACGCTGACAGCACAGCAGACTGTGGTATCACTGTAGATAGTTAATAGCTAGCTATCTATATAGCTAATAGCTAGCTAGGTAGCAAGCTAGCCAGCAAATAGATAGCAAATAGATTTCAGATAACTTTTTTCTTTCTACATTCTATTTGGAAAACATTTTCATTCATTGAACGTGCGCCTTCAAGTCTGGTGTGCCTTATACGTATGTGAAAAAAGTTTGAAAATACACTCATTTACAGTTACATTAATTTGGGGTGCGCCTTATACACCGGTAATATGGTATATATATTTTTTTATAAATTCAAGATACTAGGAAAAAAAAAACAAAAAAGGGCTGATATTTTTAGTCAAATGCAAAACACCAATAAAAATGACTTAAAGTGTCCCAAAACTGCCACAAAATGAGCTCGGAACTGGGCAGATTCAGAAAGTCCGGCCCCCTTGTTCATGACGTCACTATTGGTCACACACTGCCTTGCTCCAGAATCAAAACAATGGCCTCAGAGAGTTCAGATTCGGAGAAGATGCTTTCTTGTTACTCATCCAGTTATGAATATGATTCAAATAGTTCTGAAGAGGAAAGCATAAATGTTTGCAATCGATTAAAAAAGTCCTTCCATATCAATTCGAGCCGTCTGCAAGCGATGAAACCGGTGAAGATCTGGACTCCAATGTAGCGCCCAGAAAATGCAGAAGATGGCGCCAAAGCTCCGTTGGAAATGGGCCGATTGGTCTGCTGGGAATTTGTGTCAACTAGTATCAAATAGTAGTCATTGTGCAACACACAACGATTCACCATGGCGTTATTTAGGTGTTTTCCTTCTAATTTCGCCATCAACATGGTGTTTTCAGATGAAAAAAAGTACCCAAAATGCATTGTGTCTCGCTTTCTCGGTCAGGGGCGTTCCAGACGTGACGTCACATCAGGCATCGTCATCAAATCGAAAACAAGACTTCCTGAATATTCAGCGAGAGTCTTAAAACGTAAAATATAGCTCTATGCGTAGAAGTCATAGTAGAAGTCATTTGAAGCCATTTTACAAATTATGGACACAACTTCTCCGGAGGCGTCGGTTGTCCTTTAAACATAGCATTTGCTTTATGAGCTCCTAATTACTGCCGTGTAAACCATTACAGTCTCTCAAACCTGTCAAACACTTAGCCTGAATTTTGTTATTAGGAGTCCATTATACAGGAGGAAATTGAAAAAAAAAAAACCTTTTTACTCGAATGTGCAACAGTTGTGTCATACTTCATCCCTTGGCCCAGGTTCCACTCATTCACACTACTTGTGAAGCAAGGAGCCCATAAGGAATTGATCATAACATTAATCTGCCATAAAACAGAGGGAAACTTAACATCACTTCATCATGTTAATTAGTGCTCACACTGTGACCACATTCAGAAAGAGGCTTCTGCACAATGTCTGCAAGAGTTCGTAACCTTTCAGAGTTTCCAGTCTGGCACTATTTTCCAAAAAATTGGCGATCCCTGAAAAGGATGCTTTGATGACTTCCTCGTCCACTTATGAATGTTTTTATTTCAAAGTTCGGTGGAGGCATGTCACCACACCATTTTTTTTTTTTATTTTTAGTCAGGTGTGTTGATTTCCTAATGTTTTTTTTTTATGTTTGTCTTATAGTAAATGGTTTCCTATGTAGTTGTAATTATTTGCTCGTAAGTACGTTTAAATCGAGCAGGTCATAAGTCGGATGTTACCTGTATTGCATTGTATTCTGGACAGCCGCCCTCATTTCAAGCTCATATAACTCCAGTCCCATATAATTTAGGAATTAGCGCTTTTTCTGATGAAAGAAGGTTTCTAACGCTATATTGAATCTTGATGTAGTTCTAAAACTCAATATTCTATGGGTCCTGGAATTCGAGTGACAATGACAAAAACCCTGGAACTGGAGTGGACATATTTTTGCACATCGTCTGGCAGGGAATGAGTTAAATGCGTATCACCATCCAAACGGTGACTAGTATCTACCTATGAACTTTACGAAGTCCAAATCATCTTATAAGGTGATTTGTTTGGCTGGTCGTAAGTCGTATGTTAACTGCATTTGTCGACGAAAAGGTTTCTTCAGTCGTCGAAGCGAACTAAAGTCTTACTGGTAGTATCGGCCCTATATATAGGGCCGATACTACCAGTATGTTTTCCATTGAATCGTAGGGAGTGTAGGCAGGGTTGTAGAGACGCCTTGGACATGCCAGGACACACAACATGAAAAGGTCATGACGAACTAAAGTCTTACTGGTAGTATCGGCCCTATACATAGGGCCGATACTACCAGTAAGACTTTAGTTCACTGAAGAAGCATCTTGGATAAGAAGGGAAACATCCGACACCTTCAAAGAAGTACAGGTGACGGCTGAAGAAACCTTTTCATCGATGGACCACTCCTGTACGACTGAGAGCTTACACAGACGTTACCTGTATTTGTACACTTTTATATACAGTAAAGTCTCGTTATATCGATATCGGATATATCGATAGTCCCGGTTATATCGATACTATTTCTATGCACGCACGGAGAAAATTACATGCAAACAGGGTCGGATATATCGATAGTCCCGGTTATATCGATATTTTTTCGGACTCCCTTGAATATCGATATAACGAGACTTTACTGTAGTAATACATTATATTTGGAAAACTTTCATTCATTGAAGGTGCACCTTATACTCCGGTGCACCATGTATATGAAAAAAGTCTGAAAATACAGCATTCCTTGGGGGTGCGGATTATATTCCGGTGCACTTTATACACCAGAAAATACGGTACTTGCGGCCTCCCAAGCTGCAGCTCGCGGACCTCTAAGGGTTCAGGAATCTCAGTTTGAGAATGTTTGACGTAGGACAGTTCTGGGATAACAACAAGCAAATAAAATTCAAGCATTATTTACGTATATTCTCGCCCGGATTTGAAACCGTTTTAAAAGGTTTCCTTTTGGCCTGAAGGAAGCGTCTGTGGTCCGTGTTTTTTGTGAGTTGGGGAGGAAAGGAAGCCATCGTCATGACCTTTTCATGTTGTGTGTCCTGGCATGTCCAAGGCGTCTCTACAACCCTGCCTACACTCCCTACGATTCAATGGAAAACATCTGCCTGCGAGCACACAGTGCCCAGTTTGGTTCACTACAGTTCAGTCGCTTCCCAGCTACCGCTCCCATCTTCTTCCAGCGTCCAGAGCGCTCCCTTGCGCCCCGTCCTCATTTTTAAAAAGGTGTGTCCGGGCTGCGGCTGAAAGACAAAGACAAAGTGCATGAGAATGTGTTCCTCACCCACATGTGCAACACTTCCCTTTTCTTCTCGCTTGAACACGTTTTGATTTGCCAATAACACGTCTTCCTCGCTAATGTTGTAATATCACTCACTAACTTGGACGATTTTTCCTACTTTTACAATAGAAAAATTGAAAATGATATTTTTAGTCAAATGCAAAACACCAATAAAAATGACTTAAAGTGTCCCAAAACTGCCACAAAATGAGCTCGGAACTGGGCAGATTCACAAAGTCCCGCCCCCTTGTTCGTGACATCACTATTGGTCACACACTGCCTTGCTCCAGAATCAAAACAATGGCTTCTGAGAGTTCAGATTCGGAGAAGATGCTTTCTTGTTACTCATCCAGTTATGAATATGATTCAAATAGTTCTGAAGAGGAAAGCATAAATGTTTGCAATCGATTAAAGAAGTCCTTCTGTATTAATTCGAGCCGCCTGGACTCCAATGTAGCATCCCAGAAAATGCACAAGATGGCGCACAAGCTCCGTTGGAAATGGGCTGATTTGTCCGCTGGGAATTTGTGTAAACTTACACCTCCTAATCCGTGTTACCGCAATTGGCTACGACACGCAATGATTCACCATCGCGTTATGTCGTTTTCCTTCTAATTTTGTGATCAACACGGTATTTTCAGACGAAAAAAAGGGCCCAAAATGCATTGTGTGCGGCTTTTTCGGTCAGGGGCGTTCCCTCCGTGACGTCACTTAGGGCATCATCATCAACTCAAAAACAAGACTTCCGGAATATTCAGCGCGAGTCTTAAAATGTAAAATATAGCTACTGTATATGCGGTGGAATCTTTGTAAAATGCGCTCAGTAGAAGTTATTTGAAGTGATTTTACAAATTATGGACGCAACTTGTCCGAAGGTGTCGGTTGTCCTTTAAACAAAATGAGCAACTCTACACATCATTGCTTCTGATAGCGATATTAAATGCTATAGTCATAACCAACCAACTCGGATGAACATTTACAGTAAAATCCTTCAGCGAGATAATAAGTTGCTGTCACAACTGAAAAAAACCTTTTCAGTGGAAGTAATACAAAAAAAAAAAAACTTAGTCTTACCAGAAGAGGAGGTTAAAATGTCACGGGTCAAGGCGTAGGTGTATGCGATCAGGCGATGGTGACATCAGACTTTCAGTGGGTACAATGTAAGTCACGTACAGAAAGGAAGTATTGCTTCATGGCCAAACAGGATCACTTTTTGTTGAAGTTCAAGAAATTTTGTGCCATCCAGGTTTGGATGTCCTTTTTTTTTGCTCAGCGGGATATCAATCTGACAGTCATCCGCATAAGCAGTGGAAGGAAATACCATGTTTCCTTCAGATGGAACCCAAAAGGAGCAGATACAGTGAGAACAATGGACTCAAGAGCCATTATGATGTCATCCAAGTTATATAAGTCATTTGAAATTGTTCATTTTACGTTTCATTCACTTTTTTCGGGGTTGTTTTTGACAAAGTTGCTCTCAAAAGTATAATGAAAAAGTTGTAATTTCATGTCAATAAAGTCGAAAATACAGGAGCTGTTGTAAAGGCTACTCTCACGTTGACTTCAAAATGGCGCAGCGAGAGTGGCTGCCTTTACAGCAGCTCCTGTATTTTCTTTTTGCTGCTGTGAAATGTACATTTTTTTTAGACAAATAAAGGCTCATCTAATCTAATCTGAAGTCTCACAAATGAGTATTATGCTCTCTATCTATCTCGATGTCTCTCTCTCTCTCTCTCTCTCTCTCTCTCTCTCTCTCTCTCTCTCTCTCTTTCTCTCTCTCTCTCTCTACCTACCTACCTACCGAGCTATTAGCTATCTATTAGCTAGCGAGCTAGCTTTCTATCAGTTTGAGTTACTTTCGGGTTTAGTGAACGCTGGCCCGTGTGGCTGCCGCTGCTCACCCACAGAAAAACTATGCCTGTGACTGTAAAGGGACCTTGAGAATTTTGAAAGACGCTTATAAATTAAATATATTATTATTATTTTTTATTTTATTTTTGGCCAAATAACTTGCAATATGAAGTGAAACAATTTAATGTGGAAAAAGGTTCCAATATTTATCTTGTTTTAGCCTTTTTGTTACTTTTGCAAAGTATGACAAACTAAACAATAAATATGATTAACGTTGTAATCTGGCCAACATTATAATTTCAACATTGTATGTGTTGGTTTATGTGTGATGTGTGTGTGTGTGGTCATGGCTGTGTGGGTGTGAAGTTTGTGGAAGTTAAAACAATGAGAAAGACTTAAGACGAAAGTTTTGAGTCACAACATGTGAACTGAACGAATTGTTACTGGAAAAGCAAAACCAAAATAAAGTCAAAATACTTTTTTTGAAGATGCCTGACAGAAACGTGATGGAAAGACAAATAAATGGGAGGTGTTCGTTTTGTGGTTATGAATACATTTTCCTGTCCATTTCTGCAATCTAGCTGTTTGTGGTTGCATGATAAAAAAAAACTAAAACAAACATGACCTAGCATGTATGGAGCAATGCAAGTCACAGGAAGGTGTCATGTACATTTGAAGTTATCAAACCATTATATTCACGAATTTATTCGGGAATTAAATATATGACTGCCATTCCTGAATTTGATCTGGTTTTGTTTTTTTCTTGTTTGGGTGCCAATAAAGCGCTGGCCATGGCCTCTGGTAATGTTTTTTCCCTTCCACAAAGATGCAGATTTCCCTTTTTTTCATGTTAGCGATTTGTTCCAGCTTTACCTGTTGTTAAAGCGCTATATAAACCAATATGTATGTATTGTATTGTATTTTGGACAGCCGCCCTCATTTCAAGATTATATAACTCCAGAACCATTGAAACGCAAAGAATGAGTTAATATTTTTAGATTAAAAACTTTTACTTTGCTACTTTTGTCTGCTGTCTGCTGCCCAAAATTGGAGTGGTACTGTTGATAGTGCATGAAAAAAAAATTGTTATGTGTCACATATGGACACAAAAAATACAAAATAAAAATAAAAATGTGAATTGAACGTCAGTGTGAACAAAGCCTCAGATGTGCAAGTGTCTTATGAATGATTACATTCATCTGGTCTTTTGAAACCAATAGTTTTCTGCCCATTCCAGATCCGAGAGTCCGTTTTTGGAAGAAAAAAAAGCAGAGTCACTGCACATATGGAACTAAACACTTGTGGATTTTTCATAATACAGTGATACCTCGGTTTACGAACCCTTTGTCTTACGAACTTTTTGGTTTATGAACGTGACATTTATGAACATTTTACCTTTGCATATGAACTTTTTTGTTGTTTTTAATGCTGATGAAACCGGCCACTCCATTCCATCAAGCCATCGACCATCACAAAGGTAAATAAAACAACTTAATTATACAGTACAGCTTATTTCTTTAATTATAATACCATAACACATTTATTATACATAAAATAAGGTATATTTTGTGTCGTTTTAAGGCTGAGAAAATTAGAAAGTAGATTGTTTTATGGGGACCTGGGAACGGATTATTCTCATTTTAATGGTTTCCTACGGGAAATGAATTTTTGGGATACACACTTTTCGCTTGACACACTCTGTCTGGGAAGTTTGTAAGCCAAGGTATCACTGTACTTATATGAATGACCATTTTGTAATCCATGTGAAGATTAGGAGCCCATTAGCCTCTGTGGATGCTCTGCTGTTTGGATGGAGTATAAACACAAAGACAGAACTAGTCCTGTATGTCCTCCCTTTGATAACTCACACCCAGACCTCAAAGCACTGCTGTGTGTGCGCGTGTGCGTCTGTGTACCCTTCACTGGCATCATATCATCCATTTCCTGTACCAGCTGCAAAGTCTCCCCCTTCTTGCACTCCTCTGGCGTTCCCACGATCTCACTGTCAAGTGTTTTTGTGCTGAGTCACAAGCGTGATGCCCCCATCTGCATTAAATATTTAAACTGCTATCAAGACGACGCCACGCAGTGACAAACAAACAACATTAGGACAACTTGTGCAGATTTGCGATGCTTAGAGAAGCTTGATGGGGGTGATTATTAGCATTTAAGAAACAGATTCATCTGTAAAAACGAAGTAAAATGACCCCCCCCAATCTTGAAAAGCTGTTGTGATTCAAGGGACTTGAATATGATTTGCAATGTCCCCAAAATGAGAGGCGACTGAGTGACTGACAGCTCAGACAGTGTGAAATAAGTCCATTGACAGACGAGGCTAATGTTGCTAATATCGCTTATATCTACCCCGGTCAAAGATGGCGCCTCGTACTTATGTCCAAAAACGTTAATTATGGAACACCGTGAAAACTAAAAGACATTTAAAACAACAGCCGGCATGACTACAATATGTTCTAAAATACGTACAGTAAATAAGCAAATTAAGAACGTACCGTGTGTACCTCGTAAACCGAAAGTAGACAAACTAATGACGTAACTTGATGGTTCCATTTCTCTCGCGATTTCTCGCGCACATCGAAACAGGTGACACGGAACCGGAAGTGAATATGACAAAATATTTAAATAAATTATTGAGGATTTTAAGAAAAATATACATATGAAGGTTAACATAGAAACATTAAACACCTTTACAAAACAACAAGACACACTAAATTATATTTTGTTGTCATGGCAACCAATAACAATATTGGCGGCAGTTACATCGCTTAGCGTACAACCTATTTATATTGATTATGATCTCCAGAGAACCAATAAGATCATCTGAATTGCATACCAGTGTTTTACCGGTACCATACCAGTTTTTTATCTATTTGAGTTACTTCCGGGTTGAGTGAACCCCTAGCTAGCTATCTGTTAGCTATCTATTAGCTAGCTTGTTCTCTATCTATTTGAGTAACTTCCGGGTTGAGTGAACGCTGGCGCGTGTGGCCGCCGCTGCTCACCCACAGAAATCCTGTGACTCTAAAGTGACCTTAAGAGTTTTGAAAAGTGGTTATAAATGAATGTATATTATTATTATTATTAAGTGTAAGTACCACTTCCTTAAAATATTGCAATCTATGATGCTGTCATGATTTCCTTTATATCCAATCCAGTTCGTACACAAGAAGGATCATTTCGACCCCCTCTGCCCCAGTTAATTGGCAGCTGCCCAACTTTCCGTGCAGGGAGTCACGTCGTGAGCAAGGTTGGGAGGGTGTGATTAGGAAGGAGGAGGCTGGGGAGGCACAAGGAGGAGGACACGGGAAATGGGGACAGATGAAGAGTCAGGAGACAATGTGATGCACACGGGGTGCTTAACCACTGTGGGAAGCGGGGAACGAAAAAAAAAAAAAAAAAAAAAAAACAGCGGAGAACCGATGGAACTGGAGGAGGGAGGAAGAGTGTGGTGTGGGGAGGTTAGGGGGTGGGGGACAACGGAGCAACAGGGTGTGTTGTGTGCATCTGGCACAAGGAGGCAGGAGAAAGATTGCATAGGGCCAGGCTGGCCGGACGCGAGTGTTTGTGTTTGATTGAAGAGGGATGTGAGACGAAGACCCCTTGCTGGCTCACTGTTACTGGAATGTTGCCACATGAAAGATGGTCATGGAACGTACACACTCACACCCACCACACACACACACACACACAGATTTGTGCAGTGAGAGCGGAACACCAACAGAGAGGAAGCGGCTGGTTAGGAAAAGATGCCGGGGGTGAGAGTTGAGCAAAAAGGGAATCTTTTTCTGGGAGCTGTCTGCTGAAGTGGTCATTAAAAAAAAAAACCTCACGTGTAAGGTCTCAGTCGTACTGGAGTGATCCATCGATGAGAAGGTTTCTTCAGCCGTCATCTGTACTTCGTTGAAGGTTTTGCTTCTTATCTACTAGCTAGCTTGCTAGCTAGCTTTCTACCTGTGTATTTAATAGTGACAATCAGTGTATTAGCTAACTATCTATCTAGCTAGCTATTAGCTATATGACGATCTAGGTGGTTAGCTATCTAGCTGACTATCCGTTGGCTATCTATTAGCTATCTACTAGCTAGCTAGCTAGCTTTCTATCTGTGTATTTAATAGTGACATTCAGTTTATTAGCTATCTATCTATCTATCTATCTATCTATCTATCTATCTATCTATCTATCTATCTATCTATCTATCTATCTATCTATCTATCTATCTATCTATCTATCTATCTATCTATCTATCTATCTATCTCGCTATTAGCTATATGACGATCTAGGTGGCTAGCTATCTAGCTGGCTATCTGTTGGCTATCTATTAGCTATCTACTAGCTGGTTAGATAGCTTTCTATCTTTTTACTTCCGGGTTGAGTGAACGCTGGTGCGTGTGGCTGCTGCTGGCCACCCATAGAAAACTTATCCTGTGACTGTAAAGTGACCTTGAGAGTTTTGAAATGCGCTTATAAATTAAATGTATTATTATATTATTATTATTATTATTATTATTACACAGCCAGAGACAATAGTTCTACCACAACCACATTACAGTGTTGTTATTTTGATTCCGTATAGCGCCTCAAATATGTGCAACGCGCTAAGGAGGAAGTGAAGGCAAAAGAGAAGGAACTTGTTGAGCTGCCGTGACGCTTCCTCACAAATGATGCAGATAACCGTCGTCTTGTTTTTTTTTTTTTTTGAGGTGACACAAGTGTCAAGGTCATTAGCCAAAACAGGAAGAACTTCAGCTCCCCCCTTGTCAGCACTTGTTTGTACGCTACCGTAGACCAGCGTACCCGGAGGGGGGTCAGTAGGGCAGACAGACAGATAGACAAGACGCCTCTGGGCAATTTGGATAGCCGCTGAAAGGAGACGTGTAGTATTCTGAGTCTTTGTTTACGCTTTTTAAGGACACTTTTTACTTGTCATCCTTTCGTTTTGCTCAAATCAAACAATTTGTCTGGTTTGTGTACTTCTGCGTTGACAAAACTGTAAAAGTACAGTGATACCTCAGATTACGAACTTAATTGGTTCCCAGACAGAGGGTGTATAAGGCGAAAACTGTGTATCCCAAAAAGGTATTTCCCATGGGAAACCATTAAAATGAGAATAATCCGTTCCCAGGTCCCCATAAAACATAATTTTCTCCTTTCTAATTTTCTAAGCCTTAAAACGACACAAAATATACCTTATTTTAAGTATAATAAATGTTCTATGGTATTATAATTAAAGAAATAAACTGTACTGTAAAAATGGAGTGGCCGGTTTCATCAGCATTAAACACTTGATG
Source organism: Hippocampus bargibanti (assembly GCF_051943395.1). Classification (NCBI taxonomy): domain Eukaryota; kingdom Metazoa; phylum Chordata; class Actinopteri; order Syngnathiformes; family Syngnathidae; genus Hippocampus; species Hippocampus bargibanti. The sequence goes on from NC_142747.1 coordinate 18,651,622, forward strand.
AGGTACGTAGCCTTCTTCTTTTACGATCTTGAGGAATGATCTCTTGTAGGTGCTTTCTCTGCGATAATTTTATCTAGTTCCTCATCAATTGTGTTCTGTTTAGGTGGGTTGATAGCTTTTCATATCAGGTGTATAGATTGTTTGTGTGGGTTGTTTGTGAAACCTGATTGATGGGATATTTTAACCTTGCAGTCTACACTCTGCCTTTGAACTATCAAAGTTGACACTCTCTCACTTTTGTCTGCCTGTCTCTTTAATGCTTAAACCACCTCCCCTCACTACTGCATTCTTGACCAATCACGTGGCTTTAACCGAAGACTGGGGGCGGGGAATAGAGGACAAAAAACAGTCGGTTGGCATTTTGTTGTTAGAAGCACAGGCTCGTTCGCGAACGACACATCACTAATTGAGGCAGCTCGAAAAAAATGTGTATGCCAAGGTAAAGTTCGTATGCCAAGGTAGAATTTTCATTAATGTAACGTTCGTAAACCGATAAGTTCGTAAGCCAAGGGGTTCGTAAACCGAGCTATCACTGTAACCTGAAATGTATGAATCAACAAACCCACGCTAGCTCATCACGTCAGTCATGATGTAAATTAGCTATATTGTTCTCGAACAATTTCATATAATTTACTATCCCATTCCTGCCCCAATTAAAAAAAATCAATATTACATAATATGGCCTATTGAAAGTCTTAGTGCTTCTAATGTCAGTCAAGGCAGAGTGTCGTAGAATTTCTTCACCGACACACCCGCACTGAGGCCCCCCACGGGGGTCACTTCCCGTGTCGCTATCGCCATACAAGTGATTACAGGAGCCCTGAAACTGTGTGTGTGTGTGTGTGTGTGTTTTATTAAAATGGAGGAGGAACCTACAGGTCCATTGTTTCAGAATAGAACTGTGGGGAGGGGATGGGGGGTGAGGGCAAAGTCAAGGGGAAGCTAAATTTAGCACCTCCGTTCGAGTACAGTAAAGTCTCGTTATATCGATATCGGATATATCGATAGTCCCGGTTATATCGATACTATTTCTATGCACGCACGGTGAAAATTACATGCAAACAGGATCGGATATATCGATAGTCCCGGTTATATCGATATTTTTTCGGACTCCCTTGAATATCGATATAACGAGACTTTACTGTATTTCAACTATTGGATTATAGCCTTGATTATAAACTGATCCTATGACTGTAAAGTGACCTTGAGAGTTTTGAAAGGCGCTTAGAAATCAAATATATTATTATTATCATACACACGGTTCAAGCTACACGTGTAATTGATGTCTTAGGTCACCCAATGCTCACTGTACAACCGTCACCCACTGTCATTGACACAAAAACCCACACATACACACACTGCGCAGCACTTCCTGTCAGACATTAACAGCCGCTCAGCAGAGTGTGATATCTGTCCTCTCCATCACTAATATAAAACGCAGATTCAAGGACAGCTAAACTACTCGGTCATCGCTATTTACCCCTAACTCTTCCTCATTCCTACCCTGACTCTTGAATTGTTTTACAGGCCCCTGGTGGGCTTCCGTGCCCCCCCCCTGTCCGTCACCTTTACTGGTCCCGCGGTGGGTTTCAGTGATTTTCAATCGCCGTCAGCTTTGAGGGCTCTCATCTGATGTTTATTCATTCAATGTACATTTAAATCATTTGGCTATTAGGGGAGGGGTGGGGGAGGGTACAGCTTACACGGGGCCTTCGAACGGCAATAAATTTTACTAGATTGTAAACATACCCTTAGCGGCCCTCACTGAACTTCGAAAAGTGTCTCTTGGGGACGCTTGTCCTCAGTCAGAGATTCACTAGTCTCCTGTTGGGTTGATTCGTAGTCGTAGTAGACACGAGTGTTTTGTCGGGCCTCTACTTGGCCCCTGGTTGACTTTGCGTAGCCCCATGTTGGAATTAGCAACTTCAAGATTCAGTAAGTTTTCCAATGAGATTTGTCCTCACCTCCTGGAGCTCCTTGAGACTCCATGTGAGCTTTGCCAGCTCCTGGGTCGCTTTAACTCATTCACTGCCATTCCTAAAATTAAATATTCTATGGGTCCTGCAATTTGAGTGAAAATGACAAAAACCCTAGCACTGGACTGGACGCATTTTTATACATCGTCTGGCAGTGAATGTGTTAATGATACAATGCTTTATTGCTTACAGCTATCGGGGCTCAGAACGGTCCATGGGTGTTGTATTCTAATCAAGAAAACTGTTTTACTCATGTATCACTTACATTTGCATATACTCTCAATAAATAGCTTAGCAGAGGGCTGCAGAATTCAGACGACTGTCATGAATGGCTCCGTCTCCTGACGGCAGTAAAAGACAATCTTTCTGGGTCCCAGCCTTCGTCCACAGTGTCCGATCGAACATCTCTGACACCCATGTAAGCTTTCAATGGTCTTATGGTGGTATTCCTGGTACCAATATCGGACTCCACAAACAAGAGGGGCCCTAGTAATCCTTGGTTGACCCCAGAAAGTTGACTCACATAAAATATTTTTGGACCTCTCTTGACGTTTGCCCAATCCCAAATGTTGTCTGCCATCCCTTTGGGAGATATCAATGTCATCAGTGATCGGAAGTGACCGGCATCGGTTCCACAAACTCTACTCAGGGGACGTTGCGTGTTATTTCCACACTCATTGGTCATAAACCATTCATAAAAAAAAAGATGAAAGCAATTCTAAAGTAATGTTGCAAGCTATTTACGATGCCCATTGAAAAAAATAGTAACAGGGTAACTTTGAAAGATTCACACCTACAAACACATATTTTCTCATCCATAAGCTAGTAATACAAATGTTGTTAGATATACAGTGATACCTTGGCTTACGACCTTAATTGGTTGCCAGACAGAGTGTGTAAGGCGAAAAGTGTGTATCCCAAAAATTAATTTTCCATAGGAAACCATTAAAATGAGAATAATCCGTTCCCAGGTCCCCATAAAACATAATTTTCTACTTTCTAATTTTCTTAGTCTTAAAGTCTAAGTCTTAAAACTACACAAAATATACCTTATTTTATGTATAATGACTGTGCTATGGTATTATAATTAAAGAAATAGACTGTACTGTATAATACAGTTCTTTTATTTACCTTTGTGATGGTCGTTGATGGCTTGATGGAATGGTTTCATTAGCATTAAACACTTGATGAGGAACGTAACCTTCTTCTTTCACCATTTTGAGGAATGATCCCTTGTCTGTGCTTTTTCTGTGATAATTTTATCTAGTTCCTCATCAATTGTGTTCTGTTTAGCTGGGTTGATAGCTTTTTGCATCAAGTGTACAAATGGCTTGTGCGGGTTGTTTGTGGAGCCTGATTGATGGGATATTTTAACCTTGCAGTCTACACTCTGCCTTTGAACTATCAAAGTTGAAACTCTGCCTGTCTCTTTGTTTAAACCACCACCTCTCACTGCTGCGTTCTTGACCAATCACGTGGCTTTGACCGAAGACTGGGGGCGGGGAATAGAGGACAAAAACAGTCGGCTGCCATTTTGTTGTTCGAAGAACGAGCTCGTTCGCGAACGACACATCACTCATTGAGGCAGCTCTGTGTCTGTCCCGAAAAATAGTTCTTATGTCAAGGTAAAATTTTCATAAAGTTAACGTTCGTAAACCAAAACGTTCGAAGCCAAGGGGTTCGTAAACCGAGGTATCACAGTATTGCAGTTTAAAAGTTAACTCAATCATCGCTCGGGCGCCTTTGGTTTACTTCTTCCCCTTTGTGTGCAATGTGTTTGCGGTATGTGTATCCATGCATCTGGTTTACCTATCAGGGCTACAGTTGCGCCCGTGCGACCTCTCTGGGGGTTGTGACGTGCTTCCAGCCATTGCTTCATTTGCGGGAGGCTGATGTCACTCGGGGGTTGAAGCGTCTGGGTCAGGGGATGCGAAGGCTGCAAATAGATTGGCTTCGTTTTTTTTAAATCTGGCTTTTTTTGGGGGGGGTGGGGGTAAATGAACCATGTGGCCTTGAGCTTCCTCGCGTGGTCTTATTGAAGAAACAGTGGCGGAGTGTTTACAGTTGCTTCTTATTAACACTGGTGTTAAACAGCATGGGGGAGCAGTCCTGCAAGTATAAAAACTAAACTGGGCGTGATGTCACAAGAAAGATCGACATCCATTTCTCTAGTTGAAAGGGGGATATGGTGAAGAAAAATTGATAGAGGTCATTAACACTTGTTGCTTTTATTGGGCAGAATGTTAAAAAGGTGTTTATTACAACGAGCACTAAAATGGTGGATTTGAGGACCCCTCTACTCAGGAAGTTGGGAGTCAGAGAGTAACAAAAAGTGATGCGCTGCCATTGTTTGGGCTTTTAACACAAGTGAATACTAACATGATTACTGACATTGGTGGGGGATAAGTAACATAAAGGGTGAGGGGGTATCTATTTGCTATCTTTTTTTTTTAATCTGGCTGGCTAGCTAGCAATCTAGCTATCCATCTAACTAGCTACATCGCTAGCTATCTATTTCCTATCTGGCTGGCCAGCTACCAATCTAGCTATCTATCTAACAAGCTATGTAGCTAGCTGTTATCTCGTTGCTATCTATTTTCTGTCTAGCTGCCTAGCTAGCAAAATCTAGCTATCTAACTAGCTACCTAGCTAGCTAGCTGTTTCTTATATATTTGCTTTCTATTTTCTATCTGGCCGGCTAGCTATCAATCTAACTAGCTATCTAGCTAGCTAGCTATTTGCTATCTGGCTGGCTATCTAGCTCGCTATCTATTAACTATATAGTTATCTAGCTAGCTGGATGTCTATCTATTAGCTATAAATTGGCTAGCTAGCTAGCTTTCTATGTATTTGAATTACTTCCGGGTTGGGTGTGTGTATATGCGGGTCAATTATAGAATACATTTAAATTTGATCAGTGAGAAATATTTCTTTTCAAACATTTACTGGTATACCGATTGCTACAGTTTTCATTGTAAAATATTGTAATTATTATTATTATTATTATTATTATTATTTTTAGATTTAAGCACATTGCTTAACCTGTGCTCGATTGGGGCGAACAATAATATGAAACACATTTCTTGGGAAGACAACATCTGTCCCATTGGGTTCTAATGTTGGACATAATGGTAGTAACGGGGGAACTAAGAACATTATTTCAGGTGAAGAACCGCTTTTTTAGATGTCCACTTAGCAGGACAATCAAATACAATTCACTACATTTTTATTAATATAGCGCTTCAATATTTTATATATATTTATATATACGCTGATGGCTTGAACTTCAAATTGTTCCATTTTGGAGCTTCTACTGAATCTATACACATTGCGTAAAGGCTTGTACGTCGTGTCTTATTGCATACAGTCGTTACTCATCGTGACCCATTCATCCGCACCATAACCGCTATGATGATGCCCTGCACTTTCACAACACAAACAAGGAGTTGCCCTGCAAGTTCATCATTGCACAAGCATGTGCGAGTGTGCGGTGTTGCATTTACATGTGTGTAATGAGAACCAAATGGCCGGGGTGTGTGACCGCATGGTTTCGCTCCCCTATCTCTAATCACACAGGCCCATGGGAGAATAGTGCGAGCGTGGACCTTGCGCATAAATCAAGCCTACTGCCCACGTAGCGCAAACGCATGCTCTGGCTTTTTATCCCCTATTTTTTTTTAAGAGGGCCAGGTTGCGCTCGTGTCATGATTAAAAGTGTGAAAAATGCTGTGAAACTGGTGAAACATTGAATTATCCCCTGCTGATTCTCCAGGGAGTTGTGAATGAGGAGGGGGAGGGCGGGTTCTGGGTAGGTGGTCTCTAATGAGAAGGCCAGGTATGGGAATAAGTCTCGTTCACTTCAACTTTGCGTTTCACAATTGATATTGTTAATTTGTTGCCATTTTGTCCACTCCTCCTTCTCTTCTTCTTCCCCTCATCTTCGCTCCGGGGGTGGCCGAGCCCAGTCCTCCGACGTTCCTTCGCCTCCTGGTTGCCTTCGTTGTCCACATCTGGACAGGCAGCTGGAGCTGGCCGGGGTTCAGTGGGGTGCGGCGGTGAGGGGAAAAGGAGGAGGCGGCGGCGGCTATCAATTGCAAAGCCCAGGGCACGGATGAAAAAAAAAAAAAAAAAAAAAAGACGTAAAACGGGAACTGCTAAAAAGTTTGAAGCGGTGGGGAGGGAAGGTGCATGAGAGGGCAAGCATTTCACAAGCTGATTTCCACATCTGAACTTCACGGTGGCCCAACAGTCAATATACCTGCGTGTAGACAATCAACTTAATTCAGATGCAAAGACAAAACCAAAAAGAAGGAAAGGAGGAGTGGAGGACGGAAGGAAAGATGAATGAAGGTCAAAAGGATGGTAGGAAACAAGGATGGAAAGTAACGGACAGAATGAAAAAAAAAAGAAGGAAGACAATAAAATAATAACGGGAAGAAGTTTGGAAGGAAGAAAAGAAAAGTGAGAGGAAAGGTGAAAGGAAGTCGAGAAGGAAATATGTATCAAGGAAAGGTGAGAGAATGAGGATAAACATAATATGAAAGGAAAGAAGGAAGCAAGGAAGGAAAGAGGAAAGGAACTATGGAAGCAATTAATGAAGGAAGGAAAGAAGGAAGAAAGGATGAAAGGAAGGAGTTGAGGAAAGAAGGAGGGACAGAAGGAAGGAATGAGGGAATGAAGGAAGGATATGATGGAAGGAAGGGAGGTAGGATGGAAGGAATGAGGGAATGGAGGAAGGAAAGAAGGAAGGAACTATGGAAGCAATCAATGAAGGAAGGAACGAAGGAAGGAAAGAAGGAAGGAGGGATGGAAGGAAGGAGTTGAGGAAAGAAGGAGGGAAGGAAGGAAGACAGAAGGAAGACAGAAGTAAGGAAGGTAGGGTGGAAGGAAGGAATGAGGGAATGAAGGAAAGAAAGAAGGAAGGAAAAAAGGAAGAAAGAAAGGGAGGAATGAAGGAAGGGAGGAAGGAAGGAAAAAAGGGAAGGAAAGCAGGATGGACGGAAGGAAGGATATGATGGAAGGAAGAAAGGAAGGATGGAAGGAAGCAATGGGGGAATGAAGGAAGGAAAGAAGGAAGGAAGGGAGGATGGAATAAAGAAAGGAAGGCAGGAATGAAGAAAGGAAAGAAGGAAGAAAGGAAGGAAGGGAGGATGGAAGGAATTACGGACGAAAGGAGGGAAGGAAGGAGGGACGGAACGAATGAAGGATGAATGGAAGGAAGGATATGATGGAAGGAAGGAAGGATGAAAAGAAGGAATGACGGAATGAAGGAAGGAAGGAAGGAAAAAAGGAAGGAAGGAAGGAAGGAAGGAAGGAAGGAAGGAAGGAAGGAAGGAAGGAAGGAAGGAAGGAATTACGGAACGAAGGACGAAAGGAGGGAAGGAAGGAGGGACAGAACAAATGAAGGATGAATGGAAGGAAGGATATGATGGAAGGAAGGATGAAAAGAAGGAATGAAGGAAGGAAGGAAGGAAGGAAGGAAGGAAAAAAGGAAGGAAGGAAGGAAGGAAGGAAGAAAGGAAGGAAGGAAGGAAGGAAGGAAGGAAGGAAGGAAGGAAGGAAGGAAGGAAGGAAGGAAGGAAGGAAGGAGTTTCTTTGCATTTTCAGGGGCTCCACCAGGAAGTAAAGTAACTATAAAATCTGAGTGAACACCTGCATTGAAAGTCTTCAAATGTGTCGCTACATTTTTAGGTCACCGTGTACCTTCACAATGTACCTTCAATCATCTTAAACTAGCAAGGAAGCGTTCAAACGAAAGGAGACGGAAAAAAGACTCCGAGGCCACTTATCAAATTTACATTGTGGAATTCACTTTCTGCTTGTGTGTTTCTTCAAATCCACCAGCCAAAGAATCCATATGGCCACCGCGGCTCACAGCTGCTAAGCACTCACAGATGGCATGACACACTCGCAATACATGCGTGCAGATGTCCGCCTTTTGTAGGTACGCGACAAGCCAAACGTCCCGCCGATGATTTAGCGCTCCATACGTGCGTCATTGTTTTCCACATTCCAGGATGTGGATGGATCTCCCGTGCCAGCTCCTTCAGGGCCCCAAGCTGCAGTGCCAGGGTCACCCCCCCCCCCCTTCCCCCTTCCTCCTTCGCAGGTTCGTGCTGGGACAACGGAGCTTCACTTTGGGAAATGCCAAAACATGAATGGACCTGACTTCAGGGTTGACTTGTTGAGGGTTGCAAGAACTGTGAAGCAAACAAAAAACAAAGATGATTTCACATGTTGTACTTCAAACAACCACAGCTATTTAGCTTGGTGATGAAAAACAAAGCAAAACACCATAGATGGGCTAACGAATAACATCCATGTTGCGTTTTTTTTGCTCAGATCTGTCAAAAAGCTCAGTGACCTGCCAATGCATCTGTCAATTTTCTGCTTTTATCCTCGCAAGGCTCATGAGGCATCCCGGAGCCGATCCCAGCTGTCTTCGGGCAGTAGGCGGAAGATACCCTGAACTGAATTGATTGCCAAACAACCACAGGGCACATATACACAAACAACCCTCTTCATTCATACTCATATTAAGGGACAACCTAGAAAATTCCAGAAACCTGCCACAGAGGGAAGGAGGGAAGGACGGACGGACAAACTGACCGACGGACGGACCAACGGACCGACGGACCGAGCGACAGACAAACCGACAGACCGACTGACCGACTGTCCGACCAACGGACCAAGCGACAGACAGACCGACAGACAGACAGACCCACAGACCGACCGACCCAGAGACAGACAGACCCACAGACCGACCGACCCAGAGACAGACAGACCCACAGACCGACCGACCCAGAGACAGACAGACCCACAGACCGACCGACCCAGAGACAGACAGACCCACAGACCGACCGACTGACCGACCAACGCACAGACCCACAGACCGACCGACCGACCCACAGACCGACCAACCCACAGACCCACTGATCGACTCATCGACTGACCGACAGACCGACTGAATGACTGAATGACAGACCGACAGACCCACCGACCGACAGCTAGACCGACAGCTAGGCAGACAGCTAGACAGATAGATAGATAGATAGCTAGGCAGATAGATAGATAGATAGATAGATAGATAGATAGATAGATAGATAGATAGATAGATAGATAGATAGATAGATAGATAGATAGATAGATAGATAGATAGATAGATAGATAGATAGATAGATAGATAGATAGATAGATAGATATTTGGGAGTCGGGTGTTTGCTCTTGTTAGCAGGTCTCACTGTATCACATTTGCCCGTAAATCGACCCCTGGTCACCCAGCCAAGGCTCAGGAAGCCCTTGATTAACTCTAATGACAACAACAGAGCATATTAACACAAGGCCACATTTGGCTGTCGCCCACCTCTACAACTCTCGCTTTAGGCGCACTGCCCAGACTCACCATCGCAATTCAGAAATGCCCCACGGAGTCCAAAAATTGTGCAACATTAACAACTTCAACAATAAGGACCAAACACGACAATTGCGCCTCTGTGCTGGAAGGGATTTGGTTACAAAATAATCATTTTGGCTATGAAGGAAGAAGACTCTTGTGATTCGTACGCTGCCAATGAACAGTGAGATGTCGTGAGAAAATAAATGTTGCGGTAAATAAAGTGACTAAAAACATTTTGTTGAAAAATGTGTGTTGTTTAGTATTACATTCAATGCCTTACAATTGGTGATTTTAAAACACAAGACCAACCACCAAAACGCCCCTGCCTAAAACAAAATACAGTGATACCTCAGTTTACGAACTTCATTGGTTCCCAGAAAGTGTGTGGAAGGCAAAAGGTTTGTCTTCCAAACATTTATTTCCCATAGGAAACCATTAAAATGAGAATAATACGTTCCCAGGTCCCCATAAAACCAAATTTTCTAAGCCTTAAAACTACACAAAATATACCTTGCTTGCAAATTTAATTGGTTCCCAAACAGATTGTGTAAGGTGAAAAGTGTGCAACCCAAAAAATAATTTCACATAGGAAACCATTAAAATCAGAATAATCCGTTCCCCGGTCCCCATAAAACATAATTTACAACTAATTGAGCCTTAGAACTACACACAATATACCTTATTTTATGTATGATAAATGTGCTGTTGTATTGTAATTAAAGAAATAAACTGTACTGTATAATAGTCGTTTTATTTACCTTTGTGATTGTCGTTGATGGCTTGATGGAATGAAGTAGCCGGTTTCATCAGCATTAAACACTTGAGGATGAGGAACGTAGCCTTCTTCTTTCACCATCTTGAGGAATGATCCCTTGTAGGTGCTTTCTCTGCGATCATTTTACCTTGTTCCTCATCAATTGTGTTCTGTTTAGCTGGGTTGATAGCTTTTTGCATCAAGTGTACAGATGGCTTGTGCAGGTCAGGTGGAGCCTGATTGATGGGATATTTTAACCTTGCAGTCTACACGCTGCTTTTGAACTATCGAAGTTGAAACAAGTCCAAATAAAACTGTACTGTGTATGATAAAGTTGTTTTATGTACCTTTGTGATGGTAGTTGTCAATGGATGACGAACTTCCAGGTTGCCTTTCGATGATATCCGAGTGAAGTTGCTAAAGCTAAGGTATCACTGTACGATATTTTCCGCACGAGAAGGCGTAGCTAAAACCCTTCAATATTTTTCAAAAATGACCATGCGCCTTATACATATATGGAAAAATATATAAAAAAATATTGCATGCATTAAAGGTGCACCTTATAGTCAGATGTGTCTTATAAATGGAACGTTTTAAAATATGTCATTCTTATAGTCCGGAAAATAGGGAACATATTTTTTTTTTAATATTAGGGGTGGGGGTGTGTAAGCACAGACGATTATTAACCTCTGTGTGCCCCTTGATTGGCTGGCAACTGGTTCAGGGTGTCCCCTGCCTACTGCCCCACAGCGAATATAAGCTCCAACACCAACATTGTGAGCATAAGCATGTCGGAAAATGGATGAATGGATAGATGATACCGTATCCAGCCAAGCATTGGAATCAAAAGGTGCGTATGATAAAAGATAGCGAGCGGTGGGAAAATGGAAACAAAAAAATACATCAACTGGCGCGCTATTAAATGTTCCCGCAGATGGACGAACTGGCTGTTTTCATATCGAGACATGGATACCCTCCACTCTATTCTCATGACTCCCACCCACACGTGAACATGTGTTTCACATTGAAAAACGGAGATGTACGCAAAGCAACCAGGCCCGACCGCCGCATTTGAGTGGCAGCTCGCTCCATCACGCGCTCTCGGGGAGAACTGACAGAACGCTACATTTTTTTTTTTGTTTATGTGCACAGAGGGGAGATTGCGACGGCCATATTGATTATGCATTCAACCGCGTGCACAACGAAGACTAAAGTAGCAAAACTTCGGGCAGGAGGAAAGTGAGGAAAATATGGAGTGGTTCCCTCACCACGGAGAAAAAAAACAGCTTCCGTAATCGCGAGGTGGATTTCTGTTTCTTTTGTTCCTTGTTTTATTATTATTCCGTAATTGGATTATTTGATGACGCACCTATAATATATTTATGACAAAAATGAACCTTAAAGGACACCTGACGCCTCCGGACAAGTTGTGTCCATAATTTGTAAAATCACTTCAAAAATGACTTCTACTGATCGTATTTTACAAAGATTCCACCGCAAATAGTTATTTTACATTTTAAGACACGCACTGAATATTCAGGAAGTCTTGTTTTTGATTTGGGCCGTACGTGACGTCACTAAAGGAACGCCCCTGACCGAGAAAGTGACACACAATGCATTTTGGGTACTTTGTTTGGTCTGAAAACTTTGTGTTCACACATAACACGATAGTGAATCGTTTTGTGTTGCACTACTATTTGATACTAGTTGACACAAATTCCCAGACAAATTAGCCCATTTCCAACAGAGCTTGGGCGCCAGCTTGTGCATTTTCTGGGACGCTACACGGCTCGAATTGATCCGGAATGACTTCTTTAATCGATTGCAAACATTTATGCTTTCCTCTTCAGAACTATTTGAATCATATTCATAACTGGATGAGTAACAAGAAAGCATCTTCTCCGAATCTAAAGCCATTGTTTTGATTCTTGAGCAAGGCAAGACGTCCTGGCGTGACATCACGAACAAGGGGGCGGGACCTTCTGAAACTCGCCATCGCCGAGGTCATTTTGAAGTAGTTTTGGGACACTTTAACTCATTTTTATTGCTGTTTTGCATTTGACTAAAAATATCAGCCTGCGTGTTTTGGGTATTTTAGATGCTATAAAACGTTTTTCTGATGTCAGTTAGGAACCAAAAAAATGGTGTTGGTTGTCCTTTAAAAGGGGTAAGAGTTGGGGGGCCCTTAACCTCGATGGTCTCAAAACTCCTCATGGCAGCCACAGATATACTCATTATAACCCCCTGACAGGGGTGGGTCTCGGATTCCATCGCTAGGCCTTCAGTAGTGCTATGTCTGAATCAATCCAGACTGACAAAAGTGTGGTTTGATTTACTACAAGTCCACTAGCCATGAAATAACTGACCGACCTTACTTAACTCATTTGCTGCCATTCCCGAATTTATTCGGGAATGAAAATGTGTGATGTGCAGGGCAATTCCCGAGTTTGTTCGGGTTTTGTTTTTATTTGACAATATTATATTATATTTCATTGTTTTTTTTTTTGACAATACAGTAAAGTCTCGTTATATCGATATCGGATATATCGATAGTCCCGGTTATATCGATATTTTTTCGGACTCCCTTTTATATCGATATAACGAGACTTTACTGTATTATAATTTTTTTGGGTGGTGAAAGTAATGGTTTACGTTGTTCGTATATATTTTTTTTTTTGTATTGATTCGGGTGTTGGTCCCGAAGCCTCACGAGGATCCTATTAGAGCATTTTTTTTTCAAACTTGAGCATATCTAAGACAATGTACCCCAGATGCTTGACAAGTGGCTTATCGAGGAAACAGCCATGTTTATCTTTGACTGGAACAAAATATCCTCTCTTTCTCAGCTACATAAGCTTAACCTGCGACAGATTATTTCGAATAACACAAGGTCAATATGACGGTTTGAGATGGACATTGTCCATGTCAACTGGATTTTGGACGAACAATATCGTCAAAATGAAATGATTATAGTGAATCGCCGAGAAAATTTGCTTGCTTAAATGTGTTTCTTTGCATAACACGGGAACGGGCGTGTGGGATGCTGGGCGAGCGGATGGGGAGCAGACACATACAAACATAAACACACATAAAAGGGAGAGTGAGCTAAAGGGAGACAGTGCGAGGAAACACATGGCATGCTCGGTGCGAGAGGGCAAGCCCGTGTCTACAAACAAGGAGGCGCATAAGAAAAGGGTGCCGAGCCGGAGACAAAGGCAGGGATGGTGCGCTTGATGGCCCAACCGGGCTCCAGGGTGTTTGTATATAATAATAATAACAATACATTTAATTTCTAAGCGCCTTTCAAAACTCTCAAGGTCACTGTACAGTCACAGGATAAGTTTTTTTCTGTGGGTGAGCAGCAGCAGCCACACGCGCCAGCGTTCACTCAACCCAGAAGAGTGAATATATAGCTAATAGCTAGCGAATAGATAGCTATTAGCTAGCGAATAGATAGCGATTAGCTGGCGAATAGATAGCAATGGTCTCAGTCAATAGAAGAGGTCGAAAAAAATACACACTGCACAAAATATACCTATAGATTCGCTAGCTATTAGCTAGCGAATAGATAGCCAATCGCCAGCTAATACCTAGCGAATAGATAGCTAATAGCTAGCTAGCAAATAGCTGGCCATTAGCTAGTGAATAGATAGCAAACAGCAAGCGAATAGATAGCCAATAGCTAGCCAACAGATAACAGATAGCCATTAGCTCAAATACATAGAAAGCTAGCTAGCTAATAGATAGCTAATAGATAACTATTAGAAAGGTAGCCAGGTAGCTAATAGATAGGTAGCTAGATAGATAATAGATAGCCAGCTACATAGCTAATCGATAGCTAGCTAAATAGCTAGCCAGATAGCTAAACAGCTAATAGATAGCAAATAACTAGCTAGGTACCTAGCTAGATAACATGTATCTCTCTCTCTCTCTCTCTCTCTCTCTCTCTCTCTCTCTCTCTCTCTCTCTCTCTCTCTCTCTCTCTCTATATATATATATATATATATATATATATATATATATATATATATATATATATATATAATATATTATAGCCATATATATGCAAATAGATAGCCATTAGCTAGCGAATATAGATATATAGCAAAGAGCTAGAAAATGTGGATATATATATATATATATAGAAAGGTAGCTGTTAGCTAGCAAATAGATAGCGATTAGCTGGCGAATAGATATATATATATATATATATATATATATATATATATATATATATATATATACACATTTTCTAGCTCTTTGCTAGCGAGCTATTATCTATCTATTCGCTAGCTAATGGCTATCTATTTCCAGGCTATTAGCTGGTGCGTGGCTAGCTAATTACTAGCTAATAGCTGGCGAAGCTATAGGTATATTTTGTGTATTGTGTATTTTTTTCAACCTCTTCTATTGCCTGAGACCGTTGCAATCTATTCGCTAGCTAATAGCTATCTATTCGCTAGCTAATAGCTATCTATTCACTGGCTAGTAGCTATCTACTCGCTAGTTATTAGCTATACACTCGTTAGCTAGCTAGCTTGCTATCTATTTAAGTTACTTCGGGGTTGAGTGAACGCTGGCTATACTATATACATATATATAAAATATGTATGTATATATCCGCTAGGCTCCTTTTGTCTCAAGTTTACCCAGCTGGGGAGCCGAAGAGACCCAGACGGACTCTTTGTGATGTCACCTACTGTACCCGAACCCTCCCAAGTCCCTCATATCCTGCCCGAGGGCTGTTGTGATATCACAAGCCAGCTGGGGATGTCCCCTTTTACCCTCCACTGTTTGCCCTCCTCATACGATTCAATCGGTGTGGCCCCGTTGAGAATTGGGACAGGCAATCGAGCACGTACAAAAGTTCACAATCGCATTACCACATGTTGTAGTCATTAGCCGCAACTCATGCGAATCATTGACAGGATAAGTAAATACGATAAAACACCTAAATAAAAAAAAAAAAACGTTTATCGTGAGGGTGAAGAGGGGCGGATTGTTCACACTAAGGGTGGATTTAAGAAAGAAAAAAAGACATGTATTCTCATTCCTTGTCAACAAACGGGAGACTTAACCGTTGGCCGTTCCCAAATCAAGCAATTGAGTTTACTATCTATTAGCTATCTGGGTAGCTGGCTATCTATTGGCTATTTATTAGCTAGCTAGCTAACTGGCTATCAATTAGCTATCTATTAGCTAGCTATCTAGCTCGCTATCTATTAGCTATATATCCAGCTAGCTGGCTAGCTATCTAGCTGGCTTTCTATTAGCTATGTATTAGCTAATTAGCTAGCTTTCTATATATTTGAGTTACTTGCAGGTTGAGTGAAGTGTAAAGTGACCTTGAGAGTTTTGAAATGTGTTTATAAATGAAATGTATTCTTATTACTGCTGTATCTATTAGCTAGCTTTCTATATATTTGAGTTACTTGCAGGTTGAGTGAACGCTGGCGCGTGTGGCTGCCGCTAGCCATCCACAGAAAAGCTTATCCTTTGACTGTACAGTGACCTTGAGAGTTTTGAAATGTGTTTATAAATGAAATGTATTATTATTACTGCTGTATCTATTAGCTAGCTAGCTAGATTTCTATATATTTGAGTTACTTGCAGGTTGAGTGAACGTTGGCGCGTGTGGCTGCCGCTACTCACCCACAGAAAAGCTTATCCTTTGACTGTAAAGTGACCTTGAGAGTTTTGAAATGTGTTCATAAATGTAATGTATTCTTATTACTGCTGTATCTATTAGCTAGCTAGCTAGCTTTCTATATATTTGAGTTACTTGCAGGTTGAGTGAACGCTGGCGCGTGTGGCTGCCGCTACTCACCCACAGAAAAGCTTATCCTTTGACTGTAAAGTGACCTTGAGAGTTTTGAAATGTGTTCATAAATGAAATGTATTCTTATTACTGCTGTATCTATTAGCTAGCTAGCTAGCTTTCTATATATTTGAGTTACTTGCGGGTTGAGTGAACGCTGGCGCGTGTGGCTGCCGCTAGCCATCCACAGAAAAGCGTATCCTTTGACTGTACAGTGACCTTGAGAGTTTTGAAAAGCATTTATAAATGAAATGTATTATTATTACTTATCTGTAACATCATTTCGAGGACATGGAATGAAGTAAAAAAGAAAAGAAAAGAAACAAAGCATGTTAGATTCATTTGTTTATCACTACTCGTGGAAGTTTAAAGTAAAATGGAGTCATACAAAATAGAAATAATAATAATAATAATAATAATAATAATAATTTTAATTTATAATCGCCTTTCAAAACTCTCAAGGTCACTTTACAGTCACAGGATCAGTTTTGTTTTCTGTGGGTGAGCAGCGGCAGCCACATGCGCCAGCGTTCACTCAACCCGGAATAACTCAAATAAATAAAAAACAATTTATCTAGCCATCAGATAGCTTATAGATAGCCAGCCAGCCTGAAAGCTAGACAATAGATAGCCAATAGATAGCCAGCTATATTATTATTATTATTATTATTATTATTATTATAAAGCCATGGATGGATGAATTTTTATTAATTATTATTATTATTAGTATTATTATTATTAGTATTATTAGTAGTAGTAGTAGTAGTAGTAGTAGTATTATAAAGCCATGGATGGATGAATTTTTAGTAATTATTATTATTATTATTATTATTATTATTATTAACAGATGCATATATAGACCCTTTAGAAGCCTTTGGAATGGAAAAACTTGTGAAGACCGGCCAAAAGGTCCTCACTTTTCAAAAATGTCCTCACTACGTATGGTATAAAATGTTAGTGGTCCTCACTAGACTAGTCAAACAAACAAACACACACACACACGCACGCACACACACACACACAAACCCAACCATTTAATAATACAAGTGCGGGAAAAAAAGATCATTGCAGTAAAACAAATTTAACTACTGGAGAAAAAAAAAGTATGTGATACAAGTCTGAAAAGTCAATGGCTGTAAAAGTATCTATTTTTTTTGGACTTGCCTTTCAAAGTCTTTTCTTTAAATTCAGACCAGCTCATTCAATGAGCTACATATAAAAAAAAGTGCGAGAGCAACAAGGAGCGACGCGACAGATTTATGGTTTAATGCAACCGCAAAAAGCTCTTTAAAACATGCGCGACCTTTTAATGAAACGGCAGCTTCAACAAGATTTCTCTGTTCTGGACATGGAGGGCGGAGCAAAAGCGTCATATGACTACACAAACCTGACCTCCATTTTGCCCATTTAGAACTGAAGCTGAATCGTTGAACATGGTGTCAATAGAGGGTGAAGTACAGTATATTCCGGTGTATAAAGCCCACCCAAAAGTGTTCTTCCAAAAAAAAAAATGACCCTGCCCGATACCAGTGTTTGAAATAACGCCAACCCGGATGCCCGGGGCGTACAACTTTTACATCGGGCGTACAACTTTCAAAACGTCTCGGCCCGAGTGGCTGACAACTTCTTCTTCTTCAAAAAAACCCCGATTTTTTCAAATTAAAACGTTTGTTTTAGTCAATAAAGCAAAAGCTACAAGCAAATTGCTACAAGCCGCGTGAACTCCTCTTTCTAAGCTCCTTTCAAACCCTCAAGTACACTTTACAGTCACGGTATAGTCCGAAGTACAAAATAGGCTTCTGATTGGCTGCCGTGCCGAGTATGCAAACTGCCAAACGAACGTTCGTTTGGTAATTGCACTACAGTAGCATTATTATGGGGTGTGCCATATACAGTAAAGTCTCGTTATATCGATATTCAAGGGAGTCCAAAAAAATATCGATATAACCGGGACTATCGATATATCCGACCCTGTTTGCATGTAATTTTCTCCGTGCGTGCATAGAAATAGTATCGATATAACTGGGACTATCGATATATCCGATATCGATATAACGAGACTTTACTGTATTTGGAAAAGTTTTATATATATAGGTAACATCCGACTTACGAGTTCCGTTTCGACCGAACGAACTACCAGGCGGAGAATTAAAATTTTTAAAAAATAGGGTCTGGAGGTCTTGGTCGTAAGTACGGGTGATCGTAAGTACGGGTGGTCGTAAGTCCAGCTGGTCGTAAGTGGGATGTTACCTGTATTTATATATTATATTTAGAAAACTGCTTTCATTAGTTGGAGATGTGCGCCTTATAATACTACTACTACTACTACTACTACTACTACTAATAATAATAATAATAATACATTTCATTTCTAAGCGCCTTTCAAAACTTTCAAGGTCACTTTACTGTCACAGGATAAATTTTTCGGTGGGTGAGCAGCGGCAGCCATACGCGCCAGCGTTCACTCAACCCGGAAGATGACAAAAAAGTACCCAAAATGCATTGTGTTGCTTTCTCGATCAAGGGCCTTCCTTCAGTGACGTCACGTACGGACTCGTCACCAACTCAAAAACAAGACTTCCTGAATATTCTGCGCGAGTCTCTTTGTAAAATGCACTCAGTAGAAGTCATTTGAAGTGATTTTACAAATTATGGACGCAACTTGTCCGGCCGAAGGTGTTGGTTGTCCACTCCGAGAACCACCATTGGAAATGAGAATAGGCATCGTAAACAAATGAATTGAAGCCAGAAGATTTTTTTTTTAATCCACTTTTTTCAAGCAAGGTGATTTATGGCGATGATTAAGTTGTTGAGTTGTTTAATGTGGGCGGGAAATGAGGGGAAAAAAAAATAATCATGTTCCAAAAAGAGCAAACATTTGATTTTTTTCATATCCTGCCTTTCAACAGATGTTATTCAAACAAACCAAACCAACGTGAGCTTGGATGGCTGTCAAATTGTGAGCACAGTGGTTGTTGTTGTTGTTTTTTTTTTGTACATGCGTTTGATGGAATAAAAACGCAATAAAAAATGAGTTAAAGGACAACCGACGTCTCCGGACAAGTTGTGTCCATAATTTGTAAAATGGCTTCAAATGACTTCTACTGAGCGTATTTTACAAAGATTACACCGCATATAGCTATATTTTACCTTTTAAGACTTGCGCTGAATATTCAGGAAGTCTTGTTTTTGAGTTGGTGACGAGTCCGTACGTGACGTCATTAAAGGAACGCCCCTGACCGAAAAAAAAAAGACGCATTGTAGCGCTCCTTCCATCACGTCAATGTACTTTCCTGTACTTGTTTGGTCTGAAAACGTCATGTTGCACCAAAAAGAGCCAGAAGAGGGCGTCCAAGCTCCATATAAGGAATTTATCAGCCTGTGGAAACGGAGGTGGCCACAGGAGGTCGCCATTTTGTGCCTCTTGTTCGGTGAGACATTTTCCCTCAATGTTGCCTCATAATGGCACGGAATAAATTCTTTAATCGATTGCAAACATGTATGCTTTCCTCTTCAGAACTATTTGAATCATATTCATAACTGGATGTGTAACAAGAACTGTCTGGGAACCAATTAAGTCCGTAAGCCAAGGTATCACTCTATTTCCTTTGGGAATAATTGAACTAATGTTGGGTTGAGGGTGACCCCCGAATGGACTGCGTCCACTCTGAGTCAAAGAGACGCTTCCTTCCATCGTGACAAAGTTGCGGAGTAGCGAGTTTGAATACGTGCAGGAGCACAGGAACCCCCATGTTGAGACTGGACACTACAAACATCCATTCCTCCCCTTTGGGACATCCCGCTGCCCTTTTCAGAGCCCACCCTGTCCTCTGCTGCTTCGAAAACGCTCTCTTTTTAATATCAGATCCAGTTTCAGAACTCAAATAATACACACATCCTTTCTCGTTCTTTGATGGGGGGCGGAAATGCTCATATAAACACACAAACAAAGCCAATCACATGGTTTGAGTTGTCCTAAACGCACCACTGTCTTCGTTCATACAGCTATCTATTAGTCATCTATTAGCTAGCTAGCTAACGTGATCTATTTTAGTTATTCCCGGTTGAACTGGGTCACCGTTGCTGGTTACCTAGCTAGCTATCTGTTTGCTATCTAATAGCTGTCTAACTAGCTAGCTATCTAGCTATTAGTCATCTATTAGCTAGCTGGCTAGTTAACTTGATCTATTTCAGTTATTCACGGTTGAACGAGGTCACCGTTGCTAGCTACTTAGCTATTTGCTATCTATTAGCTGTTTAACTAGATAGCTATCTAGCTATTAGTCATCTATTAGCTAGCTAGTTAGCTAACTTGATCTATTTGAGTTATTCCTGGTTGAACGAGGTCATCGTTGCTGGCTCCCTAGCTAGCTATCAATTTGCTATCTATTAGCTGTCTAACTAGCTATTAATTATCTATTAGATAGCTAGCTAACATGAACTATTTGAGTTATTCCTGGTTGAGTGAATGCTGGGGCGTGTGGCTGCCGCTGCTCACCCACAGAAAAACGGATCCTATGACTGTAAAGTGACATTAAGAGTTTTGAAAGGTGCTGATAAATGAAATGTATTATTATTGCGGGAGGGCTTGACCGATGCATTCGCTCTGCCTTTCTCTTCTCCTCTACAGCTAGCGCTCTATTTGCTATCTAGCTGGCTAGCTATCTAGCTAGCTAGCTCTCTATTTGCAATCTAGCTGCTTACTAGCTCACTAGCTATTAGCTATCTATTAGCCAGCGAGCTAGCTTTCTATCTGAGTTACTTTCGGGTTGAGTGAACACTGGCGCGTGTGGCTGCCACTGCTCACCCACAGAAACACTTAGCCTGTGACTGTAAAGTGACAGTGAGAGTTTTGAAAGACGCTTATAAATGAAATATTATTTATTATTATTATTATTATTATTATTATTATTATTACACATCTTACCTGATTGCTTGTTTTCTCCGCAGGGCTCAGGTCTTCCGTTCCCAGGCAAGAGGTAGGAAGTGAAGAAGGGGGCATGTAGAATCCTGGAAGCACAAAGGTAATCAGATTGGCGAATGGGGTGAAATCAGAGCCAGGGATAGAACAATAAAGGTCATCAGATTGGCTTCAGAGAGTAGTCTGCCTTAGAGCAGCGACCTATCAGAGCATAGATCTGGCACGGCCACCTCTGTCCAGTAGGGATATATATATATATATAAGGCCAGGGTTTCCAGCACAACTTTAGTTCAATGACGAAGCTTCTCGGATGAGGAGCGAAACGTCCGACACATTCAAAGAAGTAAAAACGGCTGAAGATACCTAAAAGAGACATTTGCATACACATACAGTCAAAAATAATGATATTTCAAAATAAAACGAAGAGGAGGAGAAAGCGAAATATGTGGTATTATGTAGCGGTGTAGCGCTGCGTGTACATGACCCAACACGCTACCATGTTTGTGGTGCAGGTGACATTTTTCACACCCACAATTCAGTCTGTGGAATACTTTGCTGCCATTTTTTTTCAAAGACATTTCTTAGTTTTCTTTCTTTTCTTTTTTCTTTTTTGCCTCTGGGCTACTTTGAATCTCATTTGAGGTGAAGTGATCAAAATCAATCAGTCTATAAATTTGCCTTCATAAGAATTGAAAGAAAAGTGTAAGGTTTCTAACGCTGCATTGAATGCTAATATAATAATAATAATAATAATAATAATAATAATAATAATAATAATAATAATAATAATAATAATAATACATTTAATTTCTAAGTGCCTTCCAAAACTCTCAAGGTCACTTTACAGTCACAGGATAAATTTTATCTGTGGGTAAGCAGCGGCAGCCACACGTGCCACCATTCACTCAACCCGGAATAACTCAAGCTAGCTAGCTAATAGATAGCTAGATAGCTAATAGCTAGCTAGATATATAGCTAGACAGCTAATAGCTAGCTGGCTAGATAGCTAATATGTTTCCTGACTCAACTAGCGAGCTAACTAGCTATATAGCCAACAGACAGCAAGCTAGATAGCTAACTAATAGATAGCAAGTTTGACAGATATATAGCTCATAGATAGCCAGCCAGATAGATAGATAGATAGATAGATAGATAGATAGATAGATAGATAGATAGATAGATAGATAGATAGATAGATAGATAGATAGATAGATAGATAGATAGATAGATAGATAGATAGATAGATAGATAGATAGATAGAAAAAATTAAATCGAGCTGGTCATAAGTCGGATGTTACCTGTATTGCATTGTATTCTGGACAGCCGCCCTCATTTCAAGTTCATATAACTCCAGTCCCATATAATTTAGGAATTAGCGCTTTTTCTGATGAAAGAAGGTTTCTAATGCTATATTGAATCTTGATGTAGTTCTAAAACTCAACATTCTGTGGGTCCTAGAATTCGAGTGACAATGACAAAAACCCTGGCACTGAAGTGGACACATTTTTGCACGTCTGGCAGTGAGTTAAGAAAAAAAATATCAAAAGTCTCCAGAATAATTTCTTATTTAAGAATTACAATGATGCTTCATTAAATACTGGATTCAAATAACATCAATGCATTTTGCATTTCTTGAAACTTTTTTTTTCAATATTGAAACAATACCATAGTATTGAAACCCATAGTTTACTAAGTAACGCTGAACCCGAGAACCTTTTTAATAACCTCATAGCCCCGCCCCCCCCTAAAAAAAAAAAAAAAAAAAAGTTGAAGAAAAAAAAAACCGCAGTGGTGTCTAAAAATAGCATCAATTCAAAGCAATCATCAGATTTATTTATTTTTGCTGGCTTGTCAATTGTCATCGTGATAATTGAAGTGAATGGCAAAGAATTATTATTTCTTTTTTAGAGCGAACGGAAAACCCCTCAGAGTGGTGAATTGTTGCCACGATACATCGATTGGCGGGTGATCAAACCGCTTCAATCGGGAATCTAAAGACATGAAAAGCATGACAAATCCAAATGCCGTCAGTCAAAAGACATTCACAAAATGGGGATTTTTTTGGAGAAATATTCTGGAACAAAGGAAGAACTGCCTGAA